>NC_085137.1:278613862-278913862 GCF_035046485.1 Aedes albopictus | reverse complement strand
TAGATAGTAGCGACATCAGCAATCTCAATGGAAATATTCAACTTTGCAACTCCATCCAAGATTTGTGCAAGTATTCATGCTATGCTATGCTATGGGAAAAAAAAACTCCAGAAGCTTTATATTCATTTTCTTTTCAAGTTTTCTTGCATTTTTGATGAAAACGGTGTATCTGTAATTATAAGATTTCCTTAAATTGTTAAGGATATGCCGTTTTTTGACAATGGGGATACTTGATCCCCCTTTTAATGGTGTGTAATAAAATAATGATTATCTGACACGTTTTATCGTAGAGGCTTCGAAATAGAATTTTATTTTTCAAATGTATAATGTGTGTGTAATCCTCGAGGAGCGGGTTACCAAAGATGTTGGTAGTTGCCGAACAGCTGGACGAGCTGATCGGCTACACGAGCGGGCGGACAACCATCAGCAAAGACCTGAAAGCAGGCCTGCTGAAGCTCCGCAAATCACTGGCTATGGTCAAGAAGGAGTACGACCTCCTGGTGGAAGAGCGAAGTGCTGCTGATGCGAGCAGGGAAGAGCGGTCCACTCAAACGGACAGCTTCCTCTTTGCTGAGCGTCCTGAATCTGCTGAGGAGACGCGGCCCAAGAAGCGTCCGACAGAGTCAGGAGCAAAGCCGAACAAAGAGAAGGTGAAGACCAGCGTAGGTAACCAGGCTGCCAAGCCGATTGCGAAGCGCGCCGGGGGCAGGGAAACCATGTCCCAGCAAGCCAACCAGAGGAAGAATGGAGGCCAACCGGACCAAGGAAAGGAGAACCCTTGGATTACGGTAGGAAAAAAGAAGAAGATGAGAACTACGAAACCAGCCCGAAAACGAGCGAGAAGTGACGCGCTGGTCTTCAAAACCGAGGCAGACACATACGCCGAGGTGCTGAAGACCATGCGAGGCGAGAATCGTCTCTCACCGTTGGGCGCGGATGCAAAAAGCATCCGGCGCACCAGGACTGGAGGGATGATGCTAGTGCTGAAGAAAAAAGCAGCTAATAAAGGTACTTTCTATAAAGCACTAGCCCAAGAGGTACTTGGCGAAAAGGTGCAGGTAAGAGCCCCAACGGCGGAGGCAACTCTCCAGTGTAAAAACCTGGACGAGATTACCGACGCAGAGGAGCTCGCAGCCGCACTCAAACAGCAATGTGAGATAGATGTACCAAGTGCATCGATCCGCCTGCGTAAGGGTTCGGCTGGCACGCAGATTGCCGCGTTCAAACTCCCCGTAGGGGGCTGTCCATAAACCACGTGGTCATTTTTTTTTTGGGACTTTTCAACCCCCCCCCCCCCTGGTCATTAGTCCATACAAATTTTTTTATTTGCCCATACAAAATGGTCATTGGCCGAACCCACCCCCCCCCCCCCTAACGACCACGTGGTTTATGGACAGCCCCTAGAGGATGCGAACAAAGCGATTGCAGTCGGCAAGATCAAGGTAGCTTGGTCAGTGTGCCCGCTCAGCATATACGAGTGCTTCAAGTGCTTTGAGCAAGGGCATTAGTCCTGGGCATGCAAAGGCCCAGACCGCAGTAAGCTCTGCAGGAAGTGCGGAGCAGAAGGCAATATCGCCAGGGAGTGCAACTCTGCACCAGAATGTCTGATTTGCACGGCGAACAAAGGCCACGCGACGGGCGGGCCTAAATGTCCAGGCACGCGAGGAGGTCGAAGTTCCAAACGATAATGCAGGTTACACAACTAAACCTGAACCACTGTGAAGCCGCACAACAGTTGCTGTGGCAATCAGTCTCGGAGTCAAGTACAGACATCGCACCACTATCGGACCCATACCGCATCCCTCCCGATAACGGAAACTGGGTAGCGGATAAGGCCAAGCTAGCGGCGATCTGTACAACCGATCGTTTTCCGGTCCAGGAAATAATTTCCACGTCGCACGAGGGCTTCGCAATAGCGAAGATCAACGGGGTGTACTACTGCAGTTGTTACGCCCCTCCCAGGTGGACGATAGACCAGTTCTCGTGTATGCTGGAATCGTTAACAAGCGCAATAGTGGGATTGAGTCCCGTGGTCATCGGTAGAGACTTCAACGCCTGAGCGATTGAGTGGGGTAGCCGCTTGACTAACGCGAGAGGTTGGGTTGGGACCATCTGGCGATTCGATACAGAGTGGAACACGGAGGAAGACGGCCACAGCCGAAGGTCATCGACCATCACCGGGGATGGCTTACTTCGAGATTCGATAAGCGATTCGATATTTGTGGAGCGATTGTTTATGGAGGGTAACACCGACGATCTATCCAGCGATGATCTAGTCGGAACCCTAAGCCGTGCATGTGACGCCGCTACGCCAAGGCGATCCCTACCCAGAAATGGACACAAACCGGTGTACTGGTGGTGCCCAAAAATCGCAGAACTCCGCGCATCCTGTTTAACACTTAAACTACCAATGGTCCAAAAAAAGTCGGAAGTCCAGCTTTGACAAGGCATTTCTTGGCCGTTCTTCAACTTTTTTTTGCGATGGAACCGGATAGGTTTCAAGAACAGCGTCCATTTTAAAGATTTAAAAATAGATGCGTCTACCCCAACGTATTAAGCAAAAGGCACTTCCTGCTTTTTTTTTTGAGAGCGCATTTTTTGCACACTTTGATCAATAAAATAAAATTTAAAGCAATGACATATGATTTTATCAACTCTAAATCATGCGTACAGCCAAAATGACCATGTTTATGCAAAACAAGTAATTTGTCAGTACACTGATATTTAAATTTACAGAAAAAACTGCTAAAATAACCTTTTTTTACATAAAATAAGCAATAAATCAAAATTCAAAGCGATAACATATAGTTTTTGGTCATAAATTGTTCGTAGGATTGTACTGGATATTTTTGATGAACAAGAAAAATGTTCTCATTACACTCTTATTTTGTTTTACCCGAAAAACTGCGAAAATTCCATATTTTTTACACAAAGTAGTCAACAAAACTAAAATTAAAACGATAACTTGTAGTTTTTTAGCCTTGAATTATTCTTAGTAGTTTGGGGGACATACTTGAAGAATAATAGTGATGTTTTCATTACACTCAAATTTTGATTTACTCAAAAACCATTGAAAGTGCCACATTTCTCACACAAAGTGGTTAACAAATAAAAATGGCTCACAATGCATTGTAGTTTTTTGCCTTGAAATTATCCGTGAAAGAGTTCAGGACATCTTTGATGAACAATAGTCACGTTTTTATGACACTCTTAATGTATTTTACTCAAAAAGTTACAAAAATACCATAATTTTCATACAAAATAATCAATAAACCAAAATTTAAAGCTATGACATATAGTTTTTTGGCTTTAAATTTCCAATAGAATGTACTGGACATGATTTTGATAAAATTTTAAAGTTAACATCACACTAATATTTTGTTTTATCAAAAAATGTACGAAAATATCACATGTTTACACAAAAAAGCCAATAAGCCAAACTTTAAAGCATGTTTTCCCAAACTGTGGGTCGCGACCCCCCAAGGGGGTCGCCGTCGTTCATCCAGGGGGTCGCGAGAGACAGTAAAATATTGTACTGTAACAGACAACAAATGAGGGAATTTCTATGGGGGGTCGCGAAAACTACGTCAGCTGGCAAAAGGGGGTCGCGCGACCTGAAAGTTTGGGAACCTATGCTTTAAAGCAGTGACATGTAGTTTTTATATTTTGAATTTATCGTAGTAGTTTAGTGAATTTATTTGAACAATACT
The DNA here is from genome assembly GCF_035046485.1 of Aedes albopictus. Lineage (NCBI taxonomy): Eukaryota > Metazoa > Arthropoda > Insecta > Diptera > Culicidae > Aedes > Aedes albopictus. Next base: position 278,910,152 of record NC_085137.1, on the reverse strand, counting down.
AGTGATGTTTGTATAACACTCATACAGTGTGTCAAAAAATTGTCCGTACAGCAAATTTTTTGTCAAAATAATGTTTCATTCAAATGTTTATGACTTTTTTATACGCCAATCAAAAACGCTGAAATTTTGACCAATCATATATTAATGCTCCATTGGTGAAATTTTGAGCGAGATCGAATAAGTTTTCTGAAAGTTATAGAACTTTTAGTAAAACTTATAATATTTTTGAACACATTTTTAAAACATTATATCTCAATATGTACTCGATGAAACTTTTTCATTTTTTTTTGTGTCACAGCTTAAACCTAAGGCTTTCATATGCAGCTACGTTTGTGGTTTTATCCTCCTCTTCTTGGCGTAACGTCCTCACTGGGACAAAGCCTGCTTCTCAGCTTAGTGTTCAATAAGCACTTCCACAGTTTTTAACTGAGAGCTTCCTCTACCAATGACCATTTTGCATGTGTATATCGTGTGGCAGGCACGAAGATACTCTATGCCCAAGGAAGTCAAGGAAATTTCCTTTGCGAAAAGATCCTGGACCGACCGGGAATCGAACCCGTCACCCTCAGCATGGTCATGCTGAATACCCGTGCGTTTACCGCCTTGGCTATATGGGCCCTTGTGGTTTTATATTCACTACAAAAAATATAAAAAAATTGCTTATGTAGTTGACGATATTTAAAAAAATACTATATTTCGCACATATAATCTGCCAAACGTTTTCCACCAATAAAAGTGCATTAACTGAACGAAAAATGCACAGGATCTACTCTTTATATTCTGGAGCAACATTTGAAAAGGGCATACAAGCATTGGTAAACAATGACTTCACACGTCGCTCCTGAGCCCCCCTCAGCTTATTCACAAAAACTAAGGGCGTTATCAGATAGAGCAAATATCGATCTTTCGGATAACGGTGTTCATTTGCGTGGGCGGGCTGCTGCTATGCCCTACGGAACGTTTTAGAAAAAAGACACAAGACCTCTTGGGCCCTTTTCAAATGTTGCTCCAGATATGTAGTTTAGTAAGTCCTGTATAAAAATATTACATTAAGAGAGTTTAAAAAAGTTGAAAACACTTGACTCTTTTATTGATCAAAATATGATAAATTTCCAAATAATACTCTGAACATATACACATTTTTCATATTTTTTGTAGTGAATATGAAACCTCAAACGAAGCTGCATATGAAAGCCTTAGGTATAAGCTGTAACACAAAAAAGATTGAAAAAATTTCATCGAGTACATATTGAGATATAATGTTTTAAAAATGTGTTTAAAAGTATTATAAGTTTCACTAAAAGTTCTATAACTGTCAAAAAACTTATTCGATCTCGCTCAAAATTTTACCAATGTAGCTTCAATATATGGTTTATGATTGGTCAAAGTTTCAATGTTTTTGATTGACGTATAAAAAAGTTATAAACCTTTGAATGAAAAATTATTTTGACCAAAAAATTGCTGTACGGATAATTGTTTGATACACTGCCCAGTTAACACAAAGTCCTATACGATGTTGAATATAATGCTAAAGTGGAGGTCAAATGCGTACCTGCTTCCATTTAACCGTGTGTAAAGTGTGCGTATATCGCCTCCACTTTTGCATCCTATCCAATATCATATATACGATCGTGTGTTGGCTATGTGTAATTTATTTCACTCGAAATACTAGAAAACAAAAAAAAATGTAGACATTCAATGTCGCGAAATTATTCGTAATAAAGTACTAGACTTGTTTGATAAGCAACAGTGATTTTTCAATGCACTGTCACTAAAAAAATACAGAAATACCATATAAGGTATCGGGCTTCGTTGGCATAGTTTCCACGTTTGGCCTATCTCAACGTAAACCAAAAACTCAAACAAACACGCATAACTGGATAGGAAAAGCTATGCGCCAAACAACTGTAACATTTCGTTTCAATTTTAGCACTTTGGAGTGTTGAAATTGAATGAAAAGTCACTTTGTTTATGTTTTGTAGACGCCATGATTCTTCGGCTTAGTGGGTAGTCTATACACATGATCATTATTGGCATGATTCTGGAACATTTCGAATCGACTTTCCAATAACTGAACATTTGACGCGACGGTCAAAGACGCTATTTTGAACTTGTATATTTGTTTTCAACGAACAGTAACTATTTTACAAATTGAATGTGGGCCGAATATTGAGGACATTTTTTTCACTATGTACCCAAATTTTGGCCCATCAGTAAAGTGACGTCAACAACACCGATAAAGTGACGTCAACAACATTGCTTGCGTAAGAACCAGAAAGAACGAAAGGGAGGAAAGATTTTGTGTGCGGTGACTGTAAAAATATAACACAATAATAGGGTTGCGTTGTTTTCCTTACTAAATTAAGAAAAAACTTTAGTTAAAGTAATATATTTATAGTTTTTTGAAAATTTGGCTCCGAAAATGAAAATTAAAAGTAAGATTGGTGAACAAACAGAGATAATACTTCAGAAGAAATATTGAAAAAATGAGATAATAAGTGGTTCTAGTGCATGGAAAGCAATAGGCCAACGTTGTATCCACTAATAGGCCAAGTTTTGTACCATAGACCAACATTGCATACCATCGCATCGAATTTTTTCAACTTAATTAAGTAAATTCTTGAATATTTATGTTAGTTCACTTCCAATTGGTGAAACAAGCATTGCCTAGAGTGTGTAATATGGTCAACATATTATTTCTAGTGCTATTAATTCATGAGTTATGGTCAAAATTGTCAAGGCGGCTTACAAATTAGGCCAAGGAATGGTACATATACCCTATCTATAGAAATATAAATCTTAACTTAATGCGATAGTATATAGTTTTTTGGTCCTGAAATGTTCGTAAGAGTGTACTTAACATATTTAATAAATAATAGTGGTATTGTCGTTATACTCACACTTAACGAAACAATTAAAAACGGACAAACATATTTTGCATTCTGGAAACATCTTTGTAGATGAATTTCTAGATGGCATTCAACTTCCCATCCGTGTCTACATGGAATTTGCAGCATCGTATCAAAATCGACAGCATACCGGAAATAACTGTTAGAGTGCTAGATATAGGAGCCTTCTTCTTGTTCCTCTAGCACGGTTGAACAGATTCTTTCTTCATTTCAGAACCTTCAGCATTTCGGGAAAATATTTGTTTGACACTTCCTACTACAAAGAAATAGTAGATGCTCATATTCGAAAGAAATAAACACTAGACAAACTTTTGAAAAGTAACAGATGTGACGGCCTCGGGTTGAAAATCTCTAAAATAAAGACACATAACCTAACCTTAACTTTGGAAAACTTGTTTTATTCATACCAGAAAAGTTCGTAACTTTTTTTTGCATTTGTACTGGATTTCCTTTGGACCTTCCATTAACACCCGTGATCCCCTAGGCCTGAGAGAAACTACGTCAATCTTGAAATATAGTCAGTGATTAGCCCCAAATATCTGTGCTTTGGTAACGGACAAGGAGAAAAAAAATCTCATAACAGCGAAGAGTTATCATTGTTAAAATCCACAAATTAAAACAAATTAAAAAAGGTTTGCCTGTTAAATTAAATTCCCCGAGGATTTCCGGTTTCCTTTGTATTTTTTCCAGGAACTGCTACAAAAAAATCAAGAATACAATTCTGCATGTTTTCGTTTTGAATTTCGGATTATTGGCTATTTTGTGTAAACATTTTGTTTGTGCACATTCGTGATTTTTTTCAGTTGAACAAAATGGGAGTGTAATGGTAACATTAAAATTTTATCAAATGCATGCCTGGTACATTCTAAAGGAAAATTAAAAGCCAATCAACTTTATGTTTTTGCTTTAAATTTTTGTAAAATATGTTAAGAGTGTCATGAAAACGACACTATTGTTCATCAAACAGTATTCTTTCACGAATAATTTAAAAGCAAAAAACACATGCATAGTCTTCAATTTTTATTTGTTGGCTACTTTGTATGAAAAATTAGGTATTTTCCTAGTATTTCGAGTGAAATAAATTATGAGTCTATAGATTAACGGCTACGCAGTCTTAGGGTTCAAAAAACGAGTTTTATTATTCATCCGACGTTTCGACACGGGGATAGTGTCTTCAGCAATAAATAATGAGTGTTATACAAACATCACTAGTATTGTTCAAATAAACCCACTCAACTACTACGGTAAATTCAAAGTATACAAATTACATGTCATTGATTTAAAATTTGGCTTATTGGCTTTTTCGTGTAAAAATGTGATATTTTCGTAGTTTTTGATAAAACAAAATATTAGTGTAATGTTAACTTCAAATTTTATCAAAATCATGTCCAGTAAATTTTATTTCATTTTCATTTTCATTTTGCAGCAGTTGGTGGGGCAATAAGAACGCAAGTCAATCCAATGCCGAAGATCAAGGAGGGGTAATGGCCGTAATAGTCCGTGCGGACCACATGAACACCATCGGGAGGGTAATGGGTATAGGTCGGGGAGAGGAATTGGACTAGACTTGAGACACAAAAATGCAAATTATACCGCGAAATTTAATGAAACATTGGTTTAACGAATTATCATTGAATCCAAACATGAAATACTTGTAAAAGATGAAATATGCGAATACTAGTATTGATTTGAAATGTACTTATGCCACAAAATACATATATGTCGAAAACGAAAATTCGTGTTAAAGATCCAAGATTAGTTATAAGATTACGTAAGGCAACGTCTATCTAAATTCCTACTTTCTATTCTGTTATGTGTCAATACTGACTACATATCAACAAAAATGTGTATGGTCGGTCAGATGAGTATTGTGTTGCAAATTAAATTAGGTAAGGTCTGTTTTAAAGGGCCCATATAGCCGAGGCGGTAAACGCACGGGTATTCAGCATGACCATGCTGAGGGTGACGGGTTCGATTCCCGGTCGGTCCAGGATCTTTTCGTAAAGGAAATTTCCTTGACTTCCTTGGGCATAGAGTATCTTCGTGCCTGTCACACGATATACGCATGCAAAATGGTCATTGGCAGAGCTAGCTCTCAGTTAATAACTGTGGAAGTGCTCATAGAACACTAAGCTGAGAAGCAGGCTTTGGACGTTACGCCAAGAAGAGAGAGAGAGAAGGTCTGTTTTATTGTAATCTATTATGTAGAGTATTCGTGCAGAAGTCCCTATCCCGAGTACCCCCGTCACAACGTTGTCACCTCTACACCAATTGACAAAAAGAAAATCAACAAGTGAAAACCCGACAGCCGTAGCGGGAAGCGCATAAAATAGGATCCTCTGTCCAAATTTCGCTTTTGAAGCTTAAAAAATACGAGAAAAACTTTGTATTAGTATACTGTTGTAAAATCCACAATTTTCTATTTTGTTAGCCTATCGTCAATTCCCTCCTAAAGCTAATGATGAGTGTGGTGTGAGTGTGACTGCGTGACTGTGTGAGTGAGAGTAACGCAGAGACCTCCCATACCCACTCTTGCGTTACATTTTTGGGCCTATGCGAGCTGAACTATGGCATGGCTTAGAAAATGGTGATATGCTCACTGCGGATACTCCTTTGGTTCCCAATAGCACTTACGACCGATTTCTTCACCTACGCTCAACTCCAGATTTACCGCTAGCTTAAGGTTCAAGCGGAGGTGAGTAAACTGACACTTAAAGGGCTATTGGAGTAAGCCCATCCATCGCGGCAAGATCGAATATCCATGGGGAGGGATGTCCAGTAAATTTTATTATAAATTTAAGGCCAAAAATCTACATGTTATGGCTTTAAATTTGGTTTATTGACTATTCTGTGTGAAAATTATGGTATATTTGTAACTTTTTGAGTAAAATAAATTAAGAGTGTCATAAAAACGTGACTATAGGACAGATCGGTGAAGTACTAGATTTGTAGTAATGAGCTGAATTTTAGTATGGTGAGAAGGTCAATTTTCCGTTTCTGCAATAAAATAGTGCAAAGAGCGTGGGTATTATGATTCCTGGCCTAATTTAATGCTGTTTGAGCAAAACTTTGGGCAACAGTGTTGTTATTTTCTCCATTTCTTGCAACATAAACAACACAGTTATCCAAAGTTTTGCTTGAACAGCATCAAATTAGGTAAGGAATCATAATACCCTCGCTTTTTGCACCATTTCATTACAGAAACGGAGAATTGACCTTCTCACCATACTAAAATTCAGCTCATTACTACAAATCTAGTACTACACCGAACGTGCCCCATTGTTCATCAAATATGTCCTGTACTATTTCACGGATAATTTCAACGCAAAAAACTACAATGAATTGTAAGCCATTTTTATTTATTAATTATTTTGCGCGAGAAATGTGTTACTTTCGATGGTTTTTGAGTAAATCAAAATTTGAGTGTGATGAAAAAAAAACACTATTATTCTTCAAGTATATCCCCCAAACTACTAAGAATAATTCAAGGCTAAAAAACTACAAGTTATCGTTTTAATTTTAGTTTTATTGACTACTTTGTGTAAAAAATATGGAATTTTCGTAGTTCTTCGGGTAAAACAAAATAAGAGTGTAATGAGAACATTTTTATTGTTCATGAAAAATGTCCAGTACAATCATACGAACAATTTAAGACCAAAAAAAACTATATGTCATCGCTTTGAATTTTGATTTATTGCTTATTTTACGTGAAAAATAGGGTAGTCTAGCAGGTTTTTCAGTAAATTAAAATATCAGTGTACTGAAAAATCACTTATTTTGCATAAACATGTTCACTCACCGGCTGTGCGCATGATTTAGGGTTGAAAAAACCATATGTCATTGCTTTAAATTTTATTTTATTGATCAAAGTGTGCAAAAAATGCGCTCTCAAAGTAGGAAGTTCCTTTTGCTTAATAACTGGTGGACGCATCTATTTTCAAATCTTAAAAAAGGACGCTGTTTTTTGAAACCTGTCCGGTTCTATCGCAAAAAAAAGTTTTGAAATCGGTTGAAAAACGGCCGAGAAATGCCTTGTCAAAGCTGGACTTCCGACTTTGTTTGAACCCTTGGTAGTTTGCGGGAGTTTTCACCCCCTGTGTAGTTTATGTGTTAAGAGCTAGAAGGCGGATGCAAAGGGCTCGTACCGATGAGGATAGATTTGAACGAAGTGAGGCCTACAGGGCAGCTAAACTGGCACTGAATAAAGAGATTAAGGCACGTAAGCGGGCGTGCTTCAAAAATCTCTGCCAGGCAGCCAACACGACCCCATGGGGTGATGCCTACAGACTAGTCATGGCCAAAACGAAGGGCTCGTCAGCACCCCCAGAACGCTCTCCAGAGATGCTGCAGAAGATCGTAGAAACGCTGTTCCCGCGCCACGATACAAGACCATGGGCCCCCGTTCCCTATAGCCAAACCGGCCATAGCGAGGTAGCCCTTGTTACTTGGGGGTCAGACGGACCCTTGGCTACCGTTTTTGGTCACCGGCAAGCCAGAGCTTTGGCCCTTTATACTCAAGGTCGGCTAATCGGGAAGCTAATTAAGGAACAACTGCACGGATTTGAAATTTAACTACTAGGTGTTTATACACGATTACCTTATAATGTGGGTGTGATTCTACCCCATTACCCCGAATGCCACTACCCCGAACGCCATTACCCCGAACGCCACTACCCCGAAAGCCATTACCCCGAATAGGACATTACCCCGAAAGCCATTATCCCGAATGGGTCATTACCCCGAATGCCACTACCCCGAATAGGCCATTACCCCGAACGCCATTACCCCGAAAACATATTTTTAAATGAGTTATTCTGATGATGGTTTATATATATTTTTCGTAAAGGATATTGAAAGAAAAGCCATTGTTGAAAGGAGAAATAACTCAATAACATTACTGACAGCTTCAATACCAGAAGATACTGTTTGAAAGAATAACCTCAAAACAACATAAAGGAGTTATGCGTACTCTAGTGTGCGCAACTTTTCTTTGGGCTGAAAGTCTCTATAATAAAGATAAATCAATCAATCATTCAACTTTTCTTTTTTTTTTCTCATTCACTCTCGTAAACAAACACGAGACAGACACAGATAAAAGAGGGGACATTTTGCCTCTTCCATCTCGATCTTTCTTGAGTATATCAAAGAGAATGAGCGAGAAAAAAGAAAAAGGTGCGCACGTAAGTGAATGCGTGTTAGAGCTGATCTTGCATGAGATATAACGGTCAGCAAAGGTCTGTTAAATACTGGCTGTCAATACTGGCTCATTAGGCCGAAAAGACATTTGACAAACTATCACTATGCCAAATGATCAAAAGGCTAGATCAAAATAATACCGATCGAAAAATTGGCCTCGAAAGAACAGCCTATACCTAGAAGAAGGGAAAATCTCTTAAGGAGGAATAGACAGTTTGGTAATTAAACTCTGTAACAGTGTAGCTTAAAAAAAACAACAACACATTCTTAACAAGAGGAAAAATGTGTTTAATAGGTTGGTCGCCCACAAGGTCTGCATGGTTATAACTAGAAAGAATAGCCTATAAATTAAAGAAGGGCAAATCTCCTATGGGTTCATTCATAAACCACGTAGACCAAATTTCGGTCACCTCAGACCTCTTCTCCTCCCTGTCATATAATTTTGTCCATACAAAAATTTAGAAAATTATATGGTGCGTAAACTATGGATAGACCCCCTTCCTCTGAAACTCTACCTAAGAAAAAAGAAAATCGCGTTAAGTACTGTTCCTTTGAATTCCACTAAGAATTTGCATCCTTTGACAGATACGTATTTCGACCTCAACTGTAAGGTCGTATTCAGTGCCTTGTACTTGACTTGAAGTTGAGTCAAGTTCCAGACACTTGATGTCGAAATACGTATCTGTCAAAGGATGCAAATTCTTAGTGGAATGCAAAGGAACAGTACTTAACGCGATTTTCTTTTTTCTTACAGATATTCCCCTAACAAGCCCAGGTTAATCTTCATCAACTCTACCTAGTTTATGCACGGCTTCTATACAGAAACCTGCAAGGGCCAATAAACCACCAGGCTACCGAACAACTCTGTAACAATATAGGTCGAAAGAATAGTCCAATTTTCAAAGAAGGAAAAACACCAGATAGAATTAATAGATTAGTCGTCAATCAACCCGGTAACGATGTAACTAGAAAGAACAGCCTATAAATTGAAGAAGGGCAAATCTCATATACAGTAAGCAGTTCAACTGCCAGTAAACTATGTAAGTGCACCTATAAAAACAGCCTTTGACGAAAATTAAAGCTACAGCTTAATCGCTAGACAAAAAAGTCCATTTGGTCCAACGATGCTGGATTTACTTACTGCAAGTACTAAAATCTTGAAAATATTTGAAAACAATTTTAAGGCTTGACGTTCCGGAAACTGATCAACTGATACAATTAATTAAAATAAGAAATAAAATATCAGATCATGTTTAAAGGTACTAAAATTAATTAATATAATGATATCAGGTTTTCTTTGAATTAAATTTTTCGAAAAAATGTGGCATTCTGGAAAATAGTATAGAACCAATTCATCATAGTAGGGCCACAGCCAATGCATACTGATAGACTCAATCAAGATAATGAGTTTATATGTCAACTGAACCGCTTCATTCTAGCATATCCATGAAGATTGAGGCCGAATAAATTATAGATCGACTGAAGAGCAGGCCTCGGAAGAACAGTCTATCCCCAAGAGAAAAAAAAAATTGGACCAATTTGGCCGCCACTTAATTTTCAATAACTTAATTTGAAAGAACAGCCTATTATTCAAAGAAGAACAAATCTACTATGGAGTTAGTGGTTCGTCTGTAAATAAACTATATAACACTGTAGCACGCCAGAATGTCGTTTGGGAACGACTGGCGGTCTACTCCTAAATATCTCCCTAATAAACTTCTCTACAACATGGACTGTTGGGCTGTTTCCGTTTTGTTAAGCGAATGGCTTAAGCGCCACCTCTAATGAGGACCAATCGCCAAGGTATGATTGCCCGGCATGAGACCCAACCTACGGTTAGTTCAAGTCGTTCCTTGAAAAGGATAGGAAACGGTCCAGCAGTCCCCAAATTCACCCACACCAGACTTACGGATTTGCATTTCAATTCAAAAGGAGCATAATATCCAAAATCACCCTAAACGAAACGGTTCTGAAGCTTTCCGAGGAGACTTTCGGTTATCATCACTGGAAGTCACCGCCAGTATACACCAGATGTCGACACCGTCATGGAACCGGTTCAACCTACTCACTACAACCCACTTCTGCAGGCGACAAAATTTGAATTTTAAGCGCGCGACATGAAATCTTCACCATGCTACTCTCACCGGGAATCAAATAAGCGGATAGGGTTATAAAACGTTTAATTAGGAATTCAAAAAAATATATTCTAGTTCATAAAGTTTTAACAATAATCGAATTCAATTTGCTTCTACCTATCCTACATGTGCGTGTCTTTCTTCCTCACGATTCCAAATTCCATTGTCTGCACCTAGCTCGCAGAACAATAGCGCTTGCAAAATATAGCCGGCAAGCTAAAATTTCGGGAACACCATATAAAAAACGCTATGGGTCCATTGACGAAATTTCTCGTCGTCGTCACATGTGCACACGGACTGGGGGGAAAAATAGAGCTCTTTGTACTTACAGATCTGTTATTGGATTTTTGCGATCGACTTTGGCGGGATCAGCTATCGCATGCCCGGCCGGTTGATAGACGGACGGCGTGGTGGTTGGGGAGACGATTGGCGGTTGGTGTCTCTTCGCTGCTCGCTACTAGGGCCTAGCCACCTAGCAGGGCGGATCGGAGTCTCGTCGGATCCTGTACTTCGACTAACAGCGGTTCTTCTCGTGAATATTCCGCTCGGGCGCGATGGTGACGGCGCGGCCCCTTCTGACCGTGGGTTGACGGTTGGCCAGGAAATTTGCCAACGGATGCACTCGACGGAGAGTTGTGGCTACGGTGGTTCCTAAATTGGACACAGAAAGCCGTCGCACGGCTGCACGACAAAGGAATCGTTAGACAACGCACATGGCACGCACATGTTTTCTACTATAACACATTACCTTTCTGATCTAGCTTGGTTCACACGAAACGTAACTGGATTAGCGAAACTGCCTATATTATTCTGACTACAGCTCACTGAAATAAGACACGGGAAATTAGCACTTCGAAAGATTTCAGACTTCTCAACTTCACTACCTCGATCACCGCGGTTATTGGCAGAGCCACACTTCCGAAACGTTTTCGAGTCTCCAGGCAAATGAACGAGTGGCTCTAATGTCCTCAGATAAGAAACCTCGAAAGTTAGGTTTAGCCGGAAATGCTTCAGCCGAACGAATAAGATGAAATCATCTATTAATGCTCCCCTGATTGAAATGCATCTCGCTCATGCAGGCTTCATCAGATCTTGCCTTCCCACTTTCCCATCCAATCCAAGGACACGAAGTGAATATGACCTTCGGTTTTCGATCCGTTAATCCGAAAATTTCCCTTCTTGACCTCGCGAATTAAATCGCGTAATGATGCCTTTTAATTGCATAACTCCCAGGCGCAGTTTTATCGTTTCCTTTCTCAAGCCTTCTTTCTTTACAGTGACGTGCAAACTAGGATGAACGATTGGAATTCAAAATAATAAGGTTTTCTAGTTCATCAATCTTTAATTCTACGAAACTTGGAATGCTTTATATACAACTATCTAATATTTAAAGTAATTTATATTTACATAGTAACGTACGCTTGGCGTACCTGTTACAACACTCAAACTCGAAAGAACAGCCTCTGCTTAAAAGAAGGAAAATGTCTATAGATAAATTAACAGGCTGCCAAACAACTCTGCAAAAGTACACGGTTGGACTCTGCAAACTCAAAAGAACAGCCTATTTTTTAAAGAAGGCAAACATTTGAATAAGTTCAGTTTTACCACTATAGGGAAGGGTGGAGAAGAGTATTCATACACTTCTTACTGATTAGCGTTTTCTAACTTATAACTATCAACTTCTAATCGGCTAATCACTTTTTTGGTGATCTCCTGGATGATTGGGGGTAATGGCCCATTCGGGGTAGTGGCTTTCGGGGTAATGGCCTGTTCGGGGTAATGGCTTTCGGAGTAATGGGTTTCGGAGTAATGACCCATTCGGGGTAGTGGCCTATTCGGGGTAATGGCTTTCGGGGTAGTGGCGTTCGGGGTAATGGCGTTCGGGGTAATGGCGTTCGGGGTAATGGCGTTCGGGGTAGTGGGGTGGAGCCCTCGGCGGCTCCACCCCACTACCCCGAACGCCATTACCCTGAACGCCACTACCTGTACTGTTGCAGAGTTGTTTGGCTGCCCGTTAATTTATCTATAGACATTTTCCCTTCTCTTAATCAGAGACTGTTCTTTCGATTTTGAGTGTTAGGGGCTGTCCATAAACCACGTGGTCATGAGGGGGGGGAGTTCGGCCAATGACCATTTTGTATTGACAAATTAAAATTTTTGTGTATGGACTAATGAACACGGGGGGGGGGGGGTGCGGTTTGAAAAGTCCCAAAAAAATGACCACGTGGTTTATGGACAGCCCCTTATATAGTTTATTCACAGACGAACTACTAACTCCATAGTGGATTTGTTCTTCGTTGAATAATAGGCGGTTCTTTCAAATTAAGATTTGGAAAATTAACTGGCGGCCAAATTGGTCCGATATTTTGCTCTTCAGACGATCTATAATTTATTCGGCCTCAATGTTCATGGCTATGCTGGAGTGTAGCGGTTCAGTTGGCATATATTTAAACTCATTATCTTGATTGAGTCTATCAGTATGCATTAGCTGTGGCCCTACTATGATGAATTGATTCAATATTATGTTCCAAAATGTCCCATTTTTTCGAAAAAAATATTTCAAAGAAATCCTGAGACATTATATTAATTAATGTTAGTACATTTAAACATGATCTGATATTTTGTTTCTTATTTCAATAAATTGTATCAGTTAATGATAAGTTTCCAGAACGTCAAGCCCTAAAATTGTTTTCAAATGTTTTCAAGATTTTAGTACTTGCAGTACTTGCAAAGCAAAGTAAGCGTCGTTGGACCAAATGGATTATTTTTTACTGGCGCGATTAAACTGTAACTTTTGTTTTCGTCAATGGCTGTTTTTCAGTTTACAGGCAGTTGAACTGCTTACTGTATATGAGATTTGCCCTTCTTCAATTTATAGGTTGTTCTTTCTAGTTACATTGTTACCGGGTTGATTGACGACTAATCTATCAATTCTAGCGGGTGTTTTTCCTTCTTTGAAAATTGGGTTTTTAAATTTTGTAAAATTTATTGATTTTTTATTATATACGAAAGAGCACCTTTTTCTGAGCCACTATCATTTTTTTTTCAGATTCTTAGAACTTTATTTTGGCACATAAAATCAATTTCAAACAGATTATTTGAAATCACCTTTTGACAGCTGGGCCTAGTACAAAATGCGACAAGGGGTGATTTAACAAATCGCTCCCATACAAACTTCATATCGATTTTTACCCTTTATGTGGCCGACAGGGTATCCGGGTACCCAGCGCCCATTTAAAAAGCACGGTGTAGAAAAACCCAAAAATTTTGTCGGACACATAACGGATAAACAGGTTCCCGGGTACCGAAAATCATGAAAATTTGGATGTCGGCTCAGTTTGGAATGCAGATTCAGATTTTGCAATTATCTCAACACCGTTTAAGCAGCCAATTGGACTATTCTTTCGACCTATATTGTTACAGAGTTGTTCGGTAGCCTGGTGGTTTATTGGTTCTTACAGGTTTCTGTATAGAAACCGTGCATAATAGGGTGGCCCACACTTATATGGAAAACAAAAATTTCGAAAAATGCCAAGTCTTACCGCCTCAATCAGTAGTTTTGGACTCCCAGAAGCTACGTTCAAAATTTGAGCAAAATCGGTTGAGCCTAAGGGGGCGCTCAAAACGCTTGAAGTTTGTATGGGAAAACTTGGAAAAATGTATGCAGGAATTTTAAGTTTTCGAATTTTGCCGCTAGGTGGCGCTGTAAGCGATCAATAATCAAACCCTTTGGTATTGTTGTAGGTGACTTTATGCCAAACAACTTTGTCGAAGACCGCGAAGTGATCCGACGTCTGTGAAAAAAGTTATACCCTAGGCAAAGTGAGGCAAAGTATTGAGATTTCATTATTGATATTATTCCTTTACATGTATTGGAAAAACAACAGTAAAGTTTATCCTCACTTTACCTAGGGTATAACTTTTTCCACAGACGTTGGATCACTTTGCGGTCTTCGACAAAGTTGTTTGGCATATAGTCACCTACAATAATACCAAAGGGTTTGATTATTGAATGCTTACAGCGCCACCTAGCGGCTAAATTCGAAAACTTAAAATTTTTGCATACATTTGGCCAAGTTTTCCCATACAAACTTCAAGCGTTTTGAGCGCCCCCTTAGGCTCAACCGATTTTGCTCAGATTTTGAACATAGCTTCTGGGAGTCAAAAACTACTAATTTAGGAGGTAAGAGTTGGCATTTTTCGAAATTTAGGTTTTTCATATAAGTGTGGGCCACCTTAGTGCATAAACTAGGTAGAGTTTCAGAGGAAGAGGGTCTATCCATAGTTTACGCTTCATACAATTTTCTAAATTTTTGTATGGACAAAATTATATGACGGGGAGGAGAAGAGGTCTGAGGTGATCGAAATTTGGTCTACGTGGTTTATGAATGGACCCATAGGAGATTTGCTCTTCTTTAATTTATAGGCTGTTCTTTCTAGTCATAACCATGCAGACCTTGTGGGTGACCAACCTATTAAGCACATTTTTCCTCTTGTTAAGAATGTTTTGTTTTTTTTTTTTAAGTTACACTGTTACAGAGTTTAATTAGGTACCAAACTGTCTATTCCTTCTTAAGAGATTTTCCCTTCTTCTATGTATAGCCTGTTCTTTCGAGGCCAATTTTTCGATCGGTATTATTTTGATCTAGCCTTATGATCAGTTGGCATAGTGATAGTTTGTCCAAATGTCTTTACGGCCTAATGAGCCAGTATTGACAATCAGTATTTAACGGACCTTTGCTGACAGTTATATCTCATACAAGATCAGCTCTAAAGTGCCCCAAACAATGCATTCGTTTGCGTGTGCGTGACAGTAGTTTGACACATTTCCCATGGGAAAACTGTCAAAAAAACGCAAACCTTGACGGAACGGACGCCATGTGTTCCAGGCTTAACACGCATTCACTTGCGTGCGCAGCTTTTTCTTTTTTCTCGCTCATTCTCTTTGATATACTCAAGAAAGATCGAGATGGAAGAGGCAAAATGTCCCCTCTTTTATCTGTGTCTTTCTCGTGTTTGTTTACGAGAGTGAGTGAAAAAAAAACAAAAGTTGATTGATTGATTTATCTTTATTATAGAGACTTTCAGCCCAAAGAAAAGTTGCGCACACTAGAGTACGCATAACTCATTTATGTTGTTTTGAGGTTATTCTTTCAAACAGTATCTTCTGGTATTGAAGCTGTCAAAAATGCTATTGATATATTTCTCCTTTCAACAATGGCTTCTCTTTCAATATCCTTTACGAAAAATATATATAAACCATCATCAGAACAACCCTTTTAAAAATATGCTTTCGGGGTAATGGCGTTCGGAGTAGTGGCCTATTCGAGGTAGTGGCATTCGGGGTAATGGCTTTCGGGGTAATGGTCTATTCGGGGTAATGGCTTTCGGGGTAATGGCGTTCGGGGTAGTGGCATTCGGGGTAATGGGGTAGAATCAGCTCGGCAATAGTCTCGAGTAAGCGTATGCTGCTCCAGCAGTAGCGGTACCACGGTATGGCGCTGCTGCTTGGTCGAAGGCGCTAGTGGTTAATCGAAACGTGAAGCGACTTGAGAGTACCCACAGGCTGATGTGCCTTAGGGTGGTGAGCGCATACCGCACTGTCTCAAAGGACGCGGTATGTGTGCTAGCGGGTATGATGCCGGTGGCAGAGGATGAATGTCCACGTTTCGTGGAGCAAAGGTCGAGTATGCAGAAGGTATGCGGTAGAGATATCACTCCATTACTTCCACGGTTTCTCGAATCGTACTTGAACTACAGAGAAAATGGCGAGCCGAACAACAGCTAGTTGAGTTGGCCCCCCTTACCCATCCAGGAGCTTAAGTTCAACGGGTAGTCTAAGTACTAGCCAGGGCCCGAGCATCCAGGGAAGAGTGAACAACTTAAGGCGATAGCTGGTGGAACGCTTACTATTAGAGTGTACTCATGTACGCCCCCCCCCTTCTCGAAGTCATCCCTAATGGGCGTACCGCGAAGGTAAGGAAGAGAGAGAATGAGTTTTTAGTGGGTTGATCCCCACATCACCCGAGGAACCACCTCTTGGGTATCTTTTTTTTTTTAGTTTTTATTTTTGTGTATTTCAATTTAAATGCTAATTCTAAACTCATCTCTTGGGTATCTGTTGCAGATTTTATAATACAATAAAAAATCACAATACAAACTTAGGAATCATGTGGATCTTCAAGGAAAATTATGCTTTTTGAAAAATCTGGGAAATAAGTTGAACATTTTTGGAGAAGTGGAGGATTTGTAAGAAACGTTGAGGATTTTTAGAAAATATTGAAGAGGGGGATTGGGGATGGGGATGCGGTTCTTCAAGGAAAATGTTGTCTTTGGCACATCTAAGCAACAAGTTGGACATTTTAGGAGAATTGAAAAGATATTGGCGATTTATAGGGATCGTTGAGGATTTTTAGGTGAAATTGAGGAGGACAAAGGAATCTTAGGAATCATGGGGTTCTTAAAGGAAAATGATACTTTCGGGAAATCTAAGCAACAAGTTGAACATTTTAGGAGAAGTTGGGTAGAACGCCGAACTGAGAACTAAGATTTGGATAATTTTATAAGGCTTTGACTTTGACTAAGAGACGCCAACTTTTACTGAATAAAATAAATAAATGGATTTATGCTCTACCGTTTATGATTGCGCGAAGACTGGAAGCCGAAAATCCCCGTAACATAACCACAATCACAGTCGATCCCCATACATAAAATAAATAAATAATAAAAAAAAATGTTCTATGTGTGCTGAAAAATTGTTAGGACAAAATTCTCGCTGGCATGTCCCGCTTTTTCTTCTTATGAAATACCAGGAGGCTTCATCTAGCTATTTACGGCAGTAATTAAAGGTGTAGGAGGCACATGATTTTTTTTTATTCCTGTTCGGGTCTGTCGCTGCGACCAGTTTTTAGATCTATTGTGGCATTACCCTTATCCTTAGTATAATGCATGTCGCATTACTCAATTGCCATTGAAGGGCAATAAAGTATCGATTTTGATACAGTTTTTGTTTTTCTTTCTTAGAAATTGATTTCTTATAGAAAACAAATCAAGAGCACTGATTATTGGCCATGCATCGGAAACCTAGCATCACCCTTGTTTTCCGCTAAAATCTCCCCAGTAAGAAGACCCGGGTTTTAACATCAGCAGCAATACCATTCCAATAATGGAACATGTGTTCAGTAATAAGGATTCTAATATGTTCCTTGCGTACTAGCACTTTCCAGTCTTCGAAGAGTTAGTACATAGGGTAACCAATATAATTTGGACCCCCATATATTTTGGACCCCCTGGATCGTATTATCACAACTTACGCAGGTTTAATGATGAGATGACGGAAATTTTTAGAATCATTCGCTAAATAAGATTGCTCTGCACAGGCAGCAATCATGTCCTCACAGGAAATATCCTTATTTACCTGAAATTAATTTTTGCTAACTTCGTCATCCGTGCGAGTGTCGTATCATGTTTACAAAAAGAGATTGCGGTGTTGAGGAAACTTGCAGATGTAAACAGAAACATTTATCATTTTAGCGCATTAAATTCGCAAAGTTCGTCTAATCAGCCTTTGACAATCAAGTAATTAGGATGTGATCCAGCATATTCAAGCGTTAAAATCTTCCAAAATAGTTTCAAACGAGTTTAAACACCGGGTGTCCAAAACATGTACTGCAGAGGGTCCAAAATATATTGAGGTGTCCAAAACAGTGAAAACTGATGCTTCAAAAATCTGTTATTTTCATCTAATTTCCTGCCAGAAATGAACTTGGGGATATTTATAACGGACAGTGGAGGCTTTTACGAACATACTAACTTCATCATTATGTATTTACCCTCTGATCTGTTTGATTTTGACTTAAATTCAAACTACTGTCCTCTAGGGGTCCAAAATTCAATCGTTACCCTACATGGATCCCTAACCCAATTTGATTTCCTTTGCATTGAGTTTTGTCTCAAATGGTGAGGTTTTTATTGTCTATCCGGTTGGAATCAAGACAGACATTCAATCAAAAATTGCCATTTTCTTGTCGCGACTTGATTGTGCGACGTCCGGTTTGGTGGCGGCCCGACAATAACAAGGCATACCGCCGCATGACAGTTGCAAGGCAAAACAAAAGAAAAAGTGATCCCGCCAAAAACAAAAGCACGTGGGTTTCGCGAAGTGACAGATGGTTTTGAATGTATTTGTGACGAACGGCAAGAGTAGCTCAGTGAAATGAGTGTTCTTGCTGTCAAACCCCATATAGTGGAATTATATACTTTTAAAACTGGTGACGCTGTTATGATTGGTGACTGTCGCGCTAATATCAGAAGCCAGAGGCAGATAATCGCCATATTCTGATTTTTCTTGAGAGGCATAATACAATCTAGTGTAGAGGCAGCTTCAGCTTTTTTCTGAGTCAAGGCCTGAGTGCAACTGTTTGACAACGGGAGCTCGATCATTGATGACACCTACCTACTTACTACACCATAATCAAGCTGATGAAACAAAAAACTACGCTGACAAGCATGATGTGCACACGCACTTGGTTCCTACTGATGAATGTATGTGTAGCTAGAAAAGATCGCACTAAATGGATATTTTTCGTATTTACATAAAACTTTTTAGGCAACTCGTTGCAAAACTCGATTTTTTCAGCACTTGTCGTACTTGTCGAACTCGGCAAGCCTCATGCGACTCGTGCTGGAAAATCTTCATTTTGCAACTTGTTGCATAAATAACTATTTCCATGCTTTTCCTTTGGCTACCCCTCAATTTCTGGCAAGGTTGAAGAATTCGTCATTGATATCACCATTACCATTGAAATTTCGAAAGCAGTTTTCTTGTTAAGAAACCAAATCTTCTTCTTCTTATGCTTCTTCTTCTTCTTCTTCTTCTTCTTCTTCTCCTTCTTCGTCTTCTTCTTCTTCTGTTCTTCTGTATGGCTCTACGTTTCAACTGAAACTTGGCCTGTCAATCTTCAACTTAGTGTTCTTTGAGCACTAATTTAATTTCAGGAACCGAACCCGCCGTTTTCCGGGTTGGCGATCCATAGCCTTAACCACTAGGCTAACTGGAGACCCTTCACAACACAAATGTTCGTTATGAAAAAGTATGCACTGTTTTCCAGATGGAGAATGGAATACAGTGATGGAATTACTCTCATCATGAAGCAATTCGCGAGTGTAAAGCCCCTGTTGTTCACGAGTATGTTTGTTTTGGTTTGTGTCTGCCCAGCTGCAATCTTTATCATTTTCCATCTCTGATGGAATACAGTGCATATATTTTCATTGTAAACATTTCAGGCCAAACATGTTTAAAGGTCCCATCTGCAGAAGAGAGAATTTCTTTGATTTCTCTCTCTTTCGTAATATCTCAGCAGTTTATTTGAATTATGATTGTCTCCTTGCATATAACGATGGTCAAAACAATCGTCTTTTGATTTGTACTGCAAAAGTAGTTGAAAAGTGTACCATTACATTTCAATAATTGAAAGAGAAAGTGAACAAAGAGAGCCTCTCAAATGTAGATAGTGTGTGACACGAAATATCCACTTGAAAGGAACTACCCAGTGGCACGTCTTACCTGGCCGGCTGTCGACGAACGAGAGGCCGAGAGTGGCGTCGCCTGCTTCGATGGTTTCGTGTGCCTCGCCGTGCGCTCATGACAGGCGTGAATACAGAATGTTCGGCAAAGTACACACATCGATATAAGGGCTATTTCACCCTTCTCTCTAAAAAAAGGGCACCGAGCTAAGTGGTTTCTGCTTGCGTGTTCGCACATGTTCGTGTGCCGCTCAAGACAGGCGTGAATACAGAATGTTCGGCAAAGTACACACTTCGATATAAGGGCTATTTCACACCCACACAGATAGGATCTATTGAAATGTTTGGCCTGATTTGTGCCTTGAAAGAGTAAACTGTTTTTGAAATTTCAATGATGACGCATGATGATAATAATATTATCATTATGATATTATCAATGACTAATCCTTCAACTTTACCCGGATAAATTTTATATCTAGTTTACTTGCATCCGAAGCAAATTGCACATGAAATAGCGTTTTGACACTGGGTGCGTATTACCGCAGGTTACCTATAGTCTATTGTGTTATCGTTGAAAACGGAGCGACGCGGGCCCAATGTATATTCCACTTTTGAACGGAACAGTAGGCAGGCTCTTTGGCAGGCTCTTTAAGGCGAGGCAAATGGCTTGTAAAACCGCTAATGTTTTACAAAAAAACCAAACTAATTTCTTTCGAAATCAATAATCAAATGCTTGAAATATTTAATCTACAATTAAGTTGCTTTGGTTTATTAGGAAACAAAATCAATGTTTTCAAAAAATCAAAAGTGGCTAACCTTTGATGCAGTCCAGCTTATACCCCGGACAGACATGTGATACGAGTGTGATTCCTGTACAACGGTACGCAGTGTCAAGAAAATTCTGACAAGACTGACTTCAACTGAGAGAATTTTCAGTATGGCACTCATTTCAAGCGCAATTGTACAGTGATTCTGGTATCACATGTGTGTCATAAGTATTAGACGCAATCGTTAATGTAAATGGGATGGATGCAAATTTAAAACAAGTTGCCTAGATTTACTTCATTTAGGTATATACACGAAGAATAATGAGTAGTCAAACAGATCATTCGTATAATTGTCTTTTGGACCCAGAAATTATTGTGGTAGTTGTTATGGTTAAGATCTTATTTCACTGCTTATTGAATTAAGCTTCATGGTAGGCTGATCTTCTGGTTCATCATCATTAATATCGTCCGCGTTTTTCGTACGGAAGTAACAAGTCATCGCCAGCAGTGCAAATGTAGTCACACAGATGAGTAAGGATCCATATTTGAATGAAAATTGTATAGCATTGGCGCTAAAGGTGCTGTGATAAATCATGTTTCGCAGTTCTTCAGATATGTACCCAGGTACTACTTCCAACCAAATGACTGGTAAGATTTGTCCGTCTTTAAATGGTTCTAAGCCTACAAGTAAAAAAAACGTTTACAACTATCGCTAAATTTTCCACGTATTCGCAATTACCTGATATGTATGATGCTTTTTTCACCTCAATGTTTATTTGAAACCTGGAGGCACCATCTATCGGAAACGCTAGTCTAGGATGAATATCAGCAA
The DNA here is from genome assembly GCF_035046485.1 of Aedes albopictus. NCBI lineage: Eukaryota > Metazoa > Arthropoda > Insecta > Diptera > Culicidae > Aedes > Aedes albopictus. The sequence goes on along the minus strand of NC_085137.1, from coordinate 278,888,788 downwards.
ACGTTTCATGCTTCTCTCTCTGAGGATCTAAACCTTCCACCATTTCAAGAAGCTTCTTATCGCCAGTGTAGTAATGTGGGAACGATGCATAAATGGGAGCTCCATAGGAACACAAGGTTGCATTTAGTAAACCACTTAGTGGACAAGACGCAGAGCCCAAATGGCAGAAGCACTGGTTATCTGCATTAATACTGGGATGAGCAAAGACATCTGTTGGTGCTTTGTAACGCCAAGCAGGAATACCGTCGAATAAGGTCACTTCTTTTTCATACCGTAGTGGAAATTTGCGACATAATGATTTTATAAAAACATACAGAGTTTGTCGTTTGTCCATCAAATGAGGAGGAAATTGTGATCCATCTGTTCCATCAACTCGGTTGCACTCATCAGTTGTCCAGATATCTAAAGATGATTTTCCATTTAAATCCTTTATAATAGCAAGCTGCTTCAAGTCCTTTTCTCCTGAATAAATTGTAAATGTTTCAGAGCTAGTGCCATTTCGCTGTAAGATGAGAAAGAATTAGTTGACAATATTATGAATTATATGTTTATGCAATTAATGTACTAACCGTCATTAGTATACCAAATTTGGAAAATGGCATTTCACTATCGAATGAGAACTTTTTTGCTAGTTTCAAGAGTTCATCTTCATATCCCCAGAGAAATAAATCTACGGGTAAGACTTTGAATGCTTTTGCATCGACGCCGGACAGAGCGGTATTCAACAGCATTTTTTTGAATATAGATTCATCGGAGCTTTGTGAAATCGCCGTTATCATTGGTATGTTCGGGACGACAACCTTGTCATACTGCATTCCACTTGATTGATTTGCCAGAAACTGGTAGGATCGTAGTTCCTGAAACAATATATATATATATATATATCCAGCTTTTTACGCAGTGATGAGGGGTGATTCATTTTTGACAAGTGCTGCCAACAGCCCTTGCAGCATCACAGCAACCGAAAATTTCAGTTCACTGCTCCTGAATTGTCAAAAATTTTCACCATCGATGTTACCATTGTTACCATCAGCAAATAATCAGTTGACACCAAGGAACCTTTGTTATGGACACAATCAACCCATCACCGAACCGGTAGAATTAGGAACGTTACCTGCATCAATTCCGTAGGGGTCGATCACAGATCAAGCGTGGTTTGGAGGACACAGTTCTGTGAACTCCGCGAACTCCTGAAATCGTTGACAGATTTCTGGCTATAGATTCATATTAGATTTCTGACAACCTCAGATTTTCGTTACGATCTTGATTGGATTACTGGCAAGGTCCTTCTTAGATTCCTGATGCAATCGTTGATGGATACCGCCCAGCACAATCTGTTAGACCTAGAACCACCCAACTAGGATGAATCTTCCTTAAGTCTGTTGGTGGTTTTGAATTACTTTGTTCATGGCTTTCGGTTGGTGTTTAGAGTTTGACTCACAAATATAACTAACTTATTCCTTCCTGTACATTCGCTACTCATGTGGGCGGATTCAGGTGCATAATTTCTTCAAAGTAAAGATCTTTCCTTCCATGTTCCCTTCCTTTGAAGAAATTGTGCGCCGGAATTTACTCAGTAGTCAAGCTCTTGGTTGGCCATCAGCTTCGAATTCCTTGTTCTGTATAATTCAGAGATTTGATTTGTCATATTGGGGTGCTGCTATCATGCGCCTCAAACTACTCAAACGAGCTTTTCACTGTAATTTTGAAAGTGAATCAAACTTTGTTCGATATTACTTAGAATATTTAATTCTCATCATTCCAACATCCTATAAGCTAGTTTTGTTGTGAAGGTAACAATGGTAACAATAGGGGAAAATTTTTGACAATTCGAGAGCAGTGAACTGAAATTTTCGGATACTATGATGCTGCAAGGGCTGTCGGCAGCACCTGTCAAATATGAATCACCCCTCATCACAGCGTAAAAAGCTGGATATATGTGTGTAGGAATTATACGCGTTTTAAACTTCGGATATCGTACAAATCAACGTGAATGTTGATTCTATTTGACTGCCTATATTTAAATTGATCAGATTGCGAAACACAACCGTTCTTTATCTGGCTCAATTAGAGCATCGCCACGGGAGTCCTCATCGCTATCCCTATTATACCACTCCTTGTCGGGTGCTATTTTAAGATAGCATCCCACCTTCCCACCAGTGGTTTTTATTTTGGGTTTAGGGACTTGAAAAACATATTGATTTTCCACCGTGCGTTGCTAAAAGTGGTCCTTACTTTTTATCGGACGTAGTTCAAAATCACAAAGGCATAAAGAGCATCCATTAAGTACGTCACGCTTGGAATTTTCAAACCCCCCCCCCCCTACGTTGGTTTTTCCTAATACATTGCTTGTCACACTTTCACAAGCTCCCCCCCTTCCCCCTCTAAGCGTGACGTACTTAATGGATGCCCCCTAAAGGATCACAGACAAGCACACGCAATACTTCTAACATTTCGTCACAGACAAGCATACGTCTCCAGTCTCCCTCTAGTCATTTCTTATCGTTTTATTTTTTAAAGAATATTTAAATCAAAAATTCAGTAGTATGCAAATTGTTCGCAGGCGGCGCTCACATAAGTTTTGCTCTTGTTTGACGTTCGCTCACTACCGGCACCTACTGAGCGTTTTGTGTAATAGCGTGTTTGGCATTGGGGATTATGTTTACATGACGATGATTTTAATAGCAATTTCTTTCAAGTGATACGTTTGCTATTCAAAATCATAGTCGCGGAAACATAATCACCCAATTTAAAAGGACTGAGTTGGGCAATAGAGTGGCCAATCATAAACTAGGTGACAATAGTGAGCGAATGTAAAACTTGAACAAAAACGCTGCGAGCGCCACAGATGGACAGTTGGCCAACTATTAAATTTTTAAATGAACCTTTGAATCGGTGGGAATTATTAGTGTTGCGTCTGTTTGTTTGTAATAGGGTTCTGGAAAACATCTATAGTCACGTAAGACAAAGTGCATCAATATTCACCTCATGCTTTATTGATCCACTGCTGTTCATTTTCCATACCACTGCTCAGCTCACTTCATCGCAAAATATAAATAAAGAAAGTGACGTCACACAAACCATCGGAATAGTAACTCAGTGCAAGATTTGAGTGGGTCCCCAAATGTGGAACCCCTACGCTAATCCCATGTCGCGTCCTTATTTTTCATTCCCGTTTAGAAACCACCGGTGTGAACATGAGTCCCTATTCAGGGCCCGGAAATAGGGATAGGGACCCAGATAGGGACGCCCGTGGCGATGCTCTTATACACTGTCCTTGCACGCTGCTCTTCTGTTTTGAAGTCCAAACGATCGGGTCGAAGTGTACCGCAACGGTAGTACGTACGCCTCAGCCTTGCTTAGGGGTGCGCAGGATATAATTCCCATGATTGCATGTTATCATGCAGTTCCTTGCATCGAGACATCTAAATACACAGAGAACAGGCAAAGCTAGAAGAAAATTCTCTAAAAAGCTATGTGAAGAATCAAACTTTTTACTTTTTTGCATTGAGAACACTAGCATCACCTAAGCAACACGTTGTTATAGTGCAACGATAATTGTTCAAAGCACTGTGCGCAAAATCTGCTTGCCTCTGATTGGTTATTAAAATATAAGTGTTCCCGCCAACCACAAACTTTGATTGTACGACATTTCCCCGAAAACCAGTTCCCCGAATGAAGTTTCCCCGAAAGTTTTTTCCCCGAAAAACGATTCCCCGAACGGAACGTTTCCTCGAATTACCGTTTCCCCGAAATATTTGTTATACTATTTAGTACTAGTTCTTGATGATTTTTTTTTTATTAATTTCACTGTTCGAACTAGTTATTGGAACGAAGTAGCGTAAAGTTGGCCTGTATACAAGGAATGCTAATGTGCAGGCTTCAAGAAGACCGTTCATTAATTTTTACCTCCTATGATTTGAGAAAATTTGGGAATGGATGAAGACATCTAGTTCATGGAAACTTTCACACCTCATTGATATTGTGCATTTCCTCTTATTATGGAATTTTCGAGATTACATATTATTCATAATGCTTCAATAAGGTTTGCTTTTCTTTTAAATATGGGCCGTTCTTTTCTGTTGTACTGATTGAACCCGGTCATCATAATATTCCCTTCTTTTATTCATAGGCTGTTCTTTCGTGATATTTTTGAAAATTCAATGGATTACAACGCCCTTTGAAACGAGTCATCGTGATTGTGGTAATATGCTAAAGTTCATTATCAGCACTGAACTCTATTTAAATGTGTATTAAAAGGCTTCGATACGAAAAAGTAATAAAATTTGTTTGAAGTTTTTCACCAATGTTTCACCCCATAGAAATTATATGAAGTTTCAAAATTGACCCAATTTTGTCTAATTAATTGTAATTTTTCTATTCATTGTAGAAATAATCTTAAAAAAGTTCCAGAAAGCTTGAAATTTCAAGATTTTTTTTGTATGCTCAGCTTTAAATCGACAAATGGTCACACACCTTTGCATCTGGACCCATAATTTGGAATTTAAATTTCTGCAGAAAATACATATTAGTAATTATACTGCCGACAATATTTTAACAACATATCTAGAAAGAACAATATGTATATAACAAAAGAAGGGAGAATTTCTGGTGATGATTTCTACACTACATATAACGCTTATAGATACTAGAACAGTTAGACACAAAAAAAAACAAAAGAAAATCTATAATATATGTGGCAGCAGTCAAACTACTGATGATTAATTGAACAGTTATCTTGAAAGAACAGCCTATGTTTGAAAAAAGGGAAATTTGGCCCTTGAAAAAGGCCAAATACAAAGTGCCGAAACGTCGGGCATAACAAACTATCCGTTTTGATCCCCTAGACTGCGAGAATAATATTGAATATAATAAAATTGAGAAATCATCCAGTCGAATATTACACAATTATAAGAAAGGTTATCAATCAGGTCAAAATGACGGTCATTAAGCAAAAAGCCGAAGTACGTTGGGCCGAATTTCATTAGGACGAAAGCGAGGCCGAAAGTGTCGTTAGGTTGAATGGGTAATCTGTCCGACTGAGAGCCACAAACGTTCAATCTATTTGAATGCTTGAATGTATTATATGCATAAACGTCATATGAACTACCTATTTTTTAAAAGAAGGTAACATCCGTGATGAAATAGCTGTTAAGAAGAGAAGATCAGTGTCTGGCCATTTGGCCAAATGCAGTTTGGCCAAATGCCGTCTGGCCGAATGGGTCAATTGGCCGAATCAAAATCAAAGGAATTTAGAATAACTGTTTGACATGCTGGCTACCAATATGATCATCAAACATATTTCCTTATTTTAATCGTGTGCTATTCTTTCTAGTTTCCAATTAAGCGATTAGTTTACGTCGGAAATGCCATTATTTTATCAGAGATTTATCCTTCTTTGAAACATAGGTTGTTCTTTCGAATTATAGTGATGTGGGAAATAGCGCACTGCAGTGGCATTACCATTGAGCTCATAATTCATTTTCGGCCAAACGGCATTCCACCAATTCCACCTTCAACTCGCAGTATCCATAGAATGCGCGACTCGAAAAATGTTTTAAAAAACCCAAGGGACTCAAAACGTCTTCTAGGACTTCGAAAACAAATTTGATCATCTTCTATAAAAAAAAAAAAAACATTAAGAAGCCAGCTAAACAACTCATTTGGCTTAACGTTCTTCGTCCTGACGTACTTTGGTTAAACGTGCTTCGGCCCAATGACCGGATCCCCCTAGTTGTGCATTGGAGTCATTATGGCTCACGTGTACTACGTCAGCGTGGTGAGCGTCAGCTGAGGCACGAAGAATGTTGAATTGCAGATGGAATACTCTTTTCGGGGAAACGGTACATTCGGGAAAACATTTTTCGGGGAAATGGTACATTCGGGGAATTAACTTTCAGGAAAACTGCATTCGGGGAGCTGGTTTTCGGGAAAATGTCGTACAATCGAAGCATGCATATGGATAAAAAATACTCACTTTATAAGATATTGTTCCATTTTTATGGTAACTAACATTCACTTTCTCCGCAGTTTCATGGTACACATAAGGGCCCAAATCCACAACTTTAAGCTTCTCTGCTTTTCCACTAAAAAAATCCTCTATATTGGTGTAATTAAATATGTGCACTTTTAATAGTGGATTGACTGGCGGTTTTTCCCACCATTCAGCTGCCGTTGAGTTATAACTCAGTTTAAGATTCTGGAAAATTAAAGTAATGAGTGATGAGCTGAACTAATAAAAACTACAACAATTGCTCTTACCTCTAACAAAGAATTGTCATATACATCAGTGAACCACATTACGAAGAATCCAGTTACGCTCGCAATAAAAAGAATAACTAACACGCCCAGCACTGAAACAAAACGTAAATATCGTTCAGATTGGCTACCATAATTTGAAAAATGTGTTAAAATATTTTTCACACGGTAACAGAATTAATTCATTTTCGAGCTAAAGGGAGACAGCCCATAAATCAAAAATCAAAAAAATGAGGAAATGCTTCCAGTTTCGCCTTAACCCAGCCCTAACACTGGAATTGCGATTGACTATTTTTTTTTCAGCTGTTCCAGTTTAGATCGATTTTGAAATCATCTACATTCGAGAGTTCGAAGGTACGGTGCTGCCATCTGGAAAAAGTTTACTAAAGGACCGATTTTTAGCATGGGGAAGCATACATAGGAAGTCAATTTTAAAATACTTTTAAAAACTTCAAAATAACATATAATTAAAAGCACGTTGGTTTACGAGATGATATATTCAATTAGCAAACTTTTTAGCAAACAATTTTGATTCAAAAAGTTTTTTCCCAGATTGGGTAATGATCCTGTAGAAAATGAAGTTTCTTAGCCCATACATCAATCCGTTTTTAATTAAATAATGTTTTGCATTTTTTAGAAGCATTGGCCGACCCCCCAATTGGGGACTACGAAGCAAATTGCCACAGTTGACCATGTGCGTGAAGCATCGATTTTTTAACAAGGGGAAGCATGGGAAGTACAGGAAGTAAAAACTTCAAAACAATATTTAATTGTAAGCGGGTTGGTGTACGAGATGAGAAATTCAATTAACAAACTTTTTAGCGTAAAGTTTTGATTCAAAAGTTTTTTCCATGATTAGGTAAAGCCTGTATCCGCAATAATCGGGACACAGAAATACAGCTGTAACTCTGAAAAAGATACATGAAAATTGCTCAAATGTGGCCAAATAACATCTTAAGATGTGTTCATTTCGCTTACAAAATTTCATGTGAATCGGTGCAATACTTTTTTTTGTAGCAATGAAAGAGTACCCAGCCAACACACGATCGCATATGATGTTGAATAGGATGCAAAAGTGGAGGCGATATGCGTACTCTTTACACGCAAGTAAATGGAAGCATGTACGCATATGGCCTCCACTTTAGCATCCTATTCTACATCATATGCGACTTCGTGTTGGCTGGGTAGAATGTGCACCATTGAATTTTGTACAGCCCCTGGTTTTGCTTGTCAGCGCTGTAACTTTTGAATTTGGCAAAGGCAATGGCTGAAATTTTGTGGAAAACAATTTGATTTTGTATTTTTTTTAAATTGCTGAGAAAATATGCTTATGTTTTCACAAAAAAAAAAGTGTATACGATGCTTCGTTCTTGAGCTATGATTTTTCAAAGTAGGTGGTGTCTGTGGAAAATGTTTGTTTTCCACTGGAGTTTCCGGAAAATTTGGCGACTCTGTTTTTCTTTTTCAATTTAGTTTTTGTTCATAGTATTCTTCTCTATGCTATTCAATAGTATGTGCCGCTTCGAACTCGAACTGAGCCAATGAAACCCACCTGGTCGAGCTCGCAACTAAAACACCTTAAGCGACTTAAGAGGGCAGCGCTTAGAAAGCATAGTAAATACCGTTCTGACACAACTAGAATCGCGTATTCTGACGCCAATGAAGCGTATTCTAGGCTCAATGATCATCTGTACAACGCACAACAAATCCAGATTCAAAGCCGCCTCAAGTCAGACCCTAAGAGTTTTTGGCGTTACGTGAATGATCAGCGGAATCAAACAGGTCTACCGGCATCGATGTCCAATGGAGTAGGTGTGGATGTGTGTTCTACGACAGAAATAGCAGATATGTTCCGTACCCAGTTTCGAAGCGTGTTCACCGACGAAGTACTTACTGCCGAGGATATCAACACTACATCTTCCACCATCCCGCGCCTGCCTAATCCAGGTTTCCAGGTCTCCATTACATCCGATACAGTCATCTGTGCTTCGAGAAAATTGAAGTCATCGACAGGATATGGTCCGGATTGTATTCCATCTCTTCTACTTGAAAGATGTGCTACTTCTTTGGCAACGCCTCTTGCCGGAATTTTCAAGTCGCTAACTACTGAGGAATTTCCGGCCTGCTGGAAAGACTCCTTCGTATTTCCCGTATACAAGAAAGGCTGCAGAACGAACGTAGCTAATTACCGTGGTATTGCCTCGCTGAGTGCCATCTCCAAGTTGTTTGAGCTAATTGTCCTCGATAAGCTGTTTCATGTGGCCCATATAGCCGAGGCGGTAAACGCACGGGTATTCAGCGTCGTTCAGCGTTCCGGTCGTAGTATGTCAGTTGAAAGTGGTGATCATGTATCACTAGACGGGCTTGGTGGTCTAGTGGCTACCGCTTCTGATTTATATGCAGAAGGTCCTAGGTTCAATCCCTCATCCCTGGCCCATCCCTTTCCTCCTACTTTGTATCTTTCTATATACTTTCTCTCTGCTCTCTACATATACAACTCATGTATATAAACATGTTCATAGCCGTCGGTTTGAAAAAGGCATTTTCCTTCCTTCCAAACTTTCACAGCACAGTGTCACAATCCTATTAGAAAACGCCTACAAGTTATGCAATCAAGCGAACTGAGTCGCACATCTTCAAAATAATAATAATAAAAAAAACACAATTCTATCACCTTCCCCTGGTCCACACACCAATGTGTGAACCTTCTGCCAACCAATTCCCACCAACACTTCAACATCCGCATGAATTTGTGCTGGCGCAGAAATGGCCAGATGTGGGTTCAAATGATTGCAATCATCACTTCCTTACCCCTTCCCCACATTGACCTGCAACCTGACGTGGCAGGCGCCATTGTCGCCTAAAAATAGAAGATCATCAACGCTCACACACTGAAGATGCCTGCTAGTCCCTGGCAGTTATCTCATTGGTCCTTGTGTGAGTGTAGCTGGTCTGGCGATACTGAAGTAGCATCCACGGGCGGTCAATCAAGCTAAAATTGGTGATCATGTATCACTGCCATTTTTGATCACTTCTGGTGTCCCACAAGGAAGCCATCTTGGACCGTTTTTGTTTTTGATGTATATAAACGATGTCAATTTTATCCTGAAATGTTTAACATTATCGTACGTTGATGATCTGAAGCTTTACCAGGTTATTAAAACTCCAAATGATGCACCTTTCCTGCAGCAGGAACTTCAAACTTTTGCTGATTGGTGCCATCGTAATCGGATGCTATTGAATGCTTCGAAATGTTCGGTTATATCTTTTTGTCGAAAGCATTTGCCGTATCAACACAACTACCACTTAGATAATACTAGCTTAAAGCGTGAGACTACAGTTAAAGATTTGGGAGTTATGCTAGACAGCAAACTGTCCTTCAAACATCACGTGTCGTATATTGTGTCCAAGGCTTCCTCTCAATTAGGGTTCATTTTTCGCTTCGCAAAAAAATTCAAGAATGTTTATTGCTTGAACGCATTGTATTGCTCTTTGGTTCGTCCTATTTTAGAATACTCTTCTGTAGTTTGGGCACCGTACTACATGTCTGATATCCAACGAATTGAAGGAATACAGCGCAAATTCGTTCGATTCGCCCTCCGATTTCTTTACTGGAGAGATCCTTTTAATTTTCCCAGCTATGAAGACCGTTGTCGGCTCATTAACCTGGAACTTCTTCAAGCAAGGAGAAATGTTGCCAAATCATGTTTCATCGGTGATCTCTTGCAGAATAACATCGACTGTTCTGAGTTACTCAGGAAAATTAAAATAAATACTCGCAGACGTAGTCTACGGTCGCACTCATTTTTAAGTTTGAATTACTCTAGAACCAACTATGCTGTTAACGAACCGTTTCAAAGTATGTGAAATGTCTGTATGTGCGTGTGCGTGTGCGTGTGTGTGTGTGTGTGTGTGTGTGTGTGTGTGTGTGTGTGTGTGTGTGTGTGTGTGTGTGTGTGTGTGTGTGTGTGTGTGTGTGTGTGTGTGTGTGTGTGTGTGTGTGTGTGTGTGTGTGTGTGTGTGTGTGTGTGTGTGTGTGTGTGTGTGTGTGTGTGTGTGTGTGTGTGTGTGTGTGTGTGTGTGTGTGTGTGTGTGTGTGTGTGTGTGCTTCCAGTTTCGCCTTAACCCAGCCCTAACACTGGAATTGCGATTGACTATTTTTTTTTCAGCTGTTCCAGTTTAGATCGATTTTGAAATCATCTACATTCGAGAGTTCGAAGGTACGGTGCTGCCATCTGGAAAAAGTTTACTAAAGGACCGATTTTTAGCATGGGGAAGCATACATAGGAAGTCAATTTTAAAATACTTTTAAAAACTTCAAAATAACATATAATTAAAAGCACGTTGGTTTACGAGATGATATATTCAATTAGCAAACTTTTTAGCAAACAATTTTGATTCAAAAAGTTTTTTCCCAGATTGGGTAATGATCCTGTAGAAAATGAAGTTTCTTAGCCCATACATCAATCCGTTTTTAATTAAATAATGTTTTGCATTTTTTAGAAGCATTGGCCGACCCCCCAATTAGGGACTACGAAGCAAATTGCCACAGTTGACCATGTGCGTGAAGCATCGATTTTTTAACAAGGGGAAGCATGGGAAGTACAGGAAGTAAAAACTTCAAAACAATATTTAATTGTAAGCGGGTTGGTGTACGAGATGAGAAATTCAATTAGCAAACTTTTTAGCGTAAAGTTTTGATTCAAAAGTTTTTTCCATGATTAGGTAAAGCCTGTATCCGCAATAATCGGGACACAGAAATACAGCTGTAACTCTGAAAAAGATACATGAAAATTGCTCAAATGTGGCCAAATAACATCTTAAGATGTGTTCATTTCGCTTACAAAATTTCATGTGAATCGGTGCAATACTTTTTTTTTGTAGCAATGAAAGAGTAGAATGTGCACCATTGAATTTTGTACAGCCCCTGGTTTTGCTTGTCAGCGCTGTAACTTTTGAATTTGGCAAAGGCAATGGCTGAAATTTTGTGGAAAACAATTTGATTTTGTATTTTTTTCAAATTGCTGAGAAAATATGCTTATGTTTTCACAAAAAAAAGTGTATACGATGCTTCGTTCTTGAGCTATGATTTTTCAAAGTAGGTGGTGTCTGTGGAAAATGTTTGTTTTCCACTGGAGTTTCCGGAAAATTTGGCGACTCTGTTTTTCTTTTTCAATTTAGTTTTTGTTCATAGTATTCTTCTCTATGCTATTCAATAGTATGTGCCGCTTCGAACTCGAACTGAGCCAATGAAACCCACCTGGTCGAGCTCGCAACTAAAACACCTTAAGCGACTTAAGAGGGCAGCGCTTAGAAAGCATAGTAAATACCGTTCTGACACAACTAGAATCGCGTATTCTGACGCCAATGAAGCGTATTCTAGGCTCAATGATCATCTGTACAACGCACAACAAATCCAGATTCAAAGCCGCCTCAAGTCAGACCCTAAGAGTTTTTGGCGTTACGTGAATGATCAGCGGAATCAAACAGGTCTACCGGCATCGATGTCCAATGGAGTAGGTGTGGATGTGTGTTCTACGACAGAAATAGCAGATATGTTCCGTACCCAGTTTCGAAGCGTGTTCACCGACGAAGTACTTACTGCCGAGGATATCAACAATACATCTTCCACCATCCCGCGCCTGCCTAATCCAGGTTTCCAGGTCTCCATTACATCCGATACAGTCATCTGTGCTTCGAGAAAATTGAAGTCATCGACAGGATATGGTCCGGATTGTATTCCATCTCTTCTACTTGAAAGATGTGCTACTTCTTTGGCAACGCCTCTTGCCGGAATTTTCAAGTCGCTAACTACTGAGGAATTTCCGGCCTGCTGGAAAGACTCCTTCGTATTTCCCGTATACAAGAAAGGCTGCAGAACGAACGTAGCTAATTACCGTGGTATTGCCTCGCTGAGTGCCATCTCCAAGTTGTTTGAGCTAATTGTCCTCGATAAGCTGTTTCATGTGGCCCATATAGCCGAGGCGGTAAACGCACGGGTATTCAGCGTCGTTCAGCGTTCCGGTCGTAGTATGTCAGTTGAAAGTGGTGATCATGTATCACTAGACGGGCTTGGTGGTCTAGTGGCTACCGCTTCTGATTTATATGCAGAAGGTCCTAGGTTCAATCCCTCATCCCTGGCCCATCCCTTTCCTCCTACTTTGTATCTTTCTATATACTTTCTCTCTGCTCTCTACATATACAACTCATGTATATAAACATGTTCATAGCCGTCGGTTTGAAAAAGGCATTTTCCTTCCTTCCAAACTTTCACAGCACAGTGTCACAATCCTATTAGAAAACGCCTACAAGTTATGCAATCAAGCGAACTGAGTCGCACATCTTCAAAATAATAATAAAAAAAAAAAAAAAAAAACACAATTCTATCACCTTCCCCTGGTCCACACACCAATGTGTGAACCTTCTGCCAACCAATTCCCACCAACACTTCAACATCCGCATGAATTTGTGCTGGCGCAGAAATGGCCAGATGTGGGTTCAAATGATTGCAATCATCACTTCCTTACCCCTTCCCCACATTGACCTGCAACCTGACGTGGCAGGCGCCATTGTCGCCTAAAAATAGAAGATCATCAACGCTCACACACTGAAGATGCCTGCTAGTCCCTGGCAGTTATCTCATTGGTCCTTGTGTGAGTGTAGCTGGTCTGGCGATACTGAAGTAGCATCCACGGGCGGTCAATCAAGCTAAAATTGGTGATCATGTATCACTGCCATTTTTGATCACTTCTGGTGTCCCACAAGGAAGCCATCTTGGACCGTTTTTGTTTTTGATGTATATAAACGATGTCAATTTTATCCTGAAATGTTTAACATTATCGTACGCTGATGATCTGAAGCTTTACCAGGTTATTAAAACTCCAAATGATGCACCTTTCCTGCAGCAGGAACTTCAAACTTTTGCTGATTGGTGCCATCGTAATCGGATGCTATTGAATGCTTCGAAATGTTCGGTTATATCTTTTTGTCGAAAGCATTTGCCGTATCAACACAACTACCACTTAGATAATACTAGCTTAAAGCGTGAGACTACAGTTAAAGATTTGGGAGTTATGCTAGACAGCAAACTGTCCTTCAAACATCACGTGTCGTATATTGTGTCCAAGGCTTCCTCTCAATTAGGGTTCATTTTTCGCTTCGCAAAAAAATTCAAGAATGTTTATTGCTTGAACGCATTGTATTGCTCTTTGGTTCGTCCTATTTTAGAATACTCTTCTGTAGTTTGGGCACCGTACTACATGTCTGATATCCAACGAATTGAAGGAATACAGCGCAAATTCGTTCGATTCGCCCTCCGATTTCTTTACTGGAGAGATCCTTTTAATTTTCCCAGCTATGAAGACCGTTGTCGGCTCATTAACCTGGAACTTCTTCAAGCAAGGAGAAATGTTGCCAAATCATGTTTCATCGGTGATCTCTTGCAGAATAACATCGACTGTTCTGAGTTACTCAGGAAAATTAAAATAAATACTCGCAGACGTAGTCTACGGTCGCACTCATTTTTAAGTTTGAATTACTCTAGAACCAACTATGCTGTTAACGAACCGTTTCAAAGTATGTGAAATGTCTGTATGTGCGTGTGCGTGTGCGTGTGTGTGTGTGTGTGTGTGTGTGTGTGTGTGTGTGTGTGTGTGTGTGTGTGTGTGTGTGTGTGTGTGTGTGTGTGTGTGTGTGTGTGTGTGTGTGTGTGTGTGTGTGTGTGTGTGTTTGCGTGTGTGTGTGTGTGTGTGTGTGTGTGTGTGTGTGTGTGTGTGTGTGTGTGTGTGTGTGTGTGTGTGTGTGTTACAAAAAAAATGTCACTCACGGTTCTCAGCCGTCTGTTGACCGATTTGAGTTCTCTTGGAAGCAAATGAAAGCTACTACATCCTAGTAGAACGCTATTGAATTTTATTTTGATTGGACGTTCGGTTACCGAGACATCTTTCAAAGAGTGCTGGGGAGTAGTACAATTTAATTATTTTAGATATTTTTGACAAAGTGTATCACCACAAATTTCTCAGCCGTCTATCAACCGATTTGGGTTCTTAAGGCCCAAAACGGAAGCTACTGCATCCTAGAAGAACGCATTTGAATTTCATTCCGATTGGACATTTTGTAACCGAGATATCTTTCGAGGAGTACTTTGGAGTAATACAACTTAACTTTTTAAGAGGTCTTTGAAAAATGCTTCATAATAAATTGATCAGCCGTGTGTCAATCGATTTGAGTTCTCTCATCAGCAAATGAAAGGTGCAGCATCCTAGTAGTATGCTATTGAATTTCATTCCGTTTGGACATTTTGTTTCCGAGATATCTTTCGACGAGTACTTAGGAGTAATAAAATTTACGCTATTGAGAGATTTTTGATAAAATGTATCATAATAAATTTCTCAGCCGTCTGTCAACCGATTCGGGTTCTCTTAGCATCAAATGAAAGATACAACATCCTCGTACAACTGTATTGAATTTTATTTTGATTGGACATTTAGTTACCGAGATTGTATAAATGACGCTTGGTTTCGATCTATAAGAATATAGAAACAGACGTAACTCTTAGAACAAATTTCATTGAAAACATCGTCTCTTTCTTTTTCTTTCTTCGACGTTGGTCCATAAAGCCGTCCTTGCCCTCAAAAAAAATTTGAGGGCAATGTTTACAAATCGTATGAGAATTGGATGAGGTTAGATTTTTGCTGCAAGCATCTATTACCGAAAATTTGAATCAACCGTTAAAAAGGTGATCGATGGGAAGCGAGCGGAGTGTGACGTCTGTTTCTCTGTGCCATAACCATGGGTCCCAATTACTTTGGATCTAATCTAGTCAACTGATAAAGAATATTTGACAAAGTGTATCTCGATGATTTGCTTACCCATGTATTAATAGGTTGGCAGTTAACAAGAGATACAATATTCCAGAATATGTAAGCTTTCGTTTAAACATTCCACACAAGATTCTAGGATATTCTGGCTGGCATTTCTGTTAGTTGAGCCCAGGGTCGATGATTCTATTATTGAAAGCAATCAACTTGATGCGAAATCTACAATATTTTCTAGAATAACCAAAAATCACAATCATACATACAAAATTTGACTTCTTTTGTGATAATCGCCCATACAACACTTTTTTGTAGGAGTAGTCATTTTTTTTATTAAACACATTTGAAAAAAATCGATCAAAAAAGTTTAGGGGATTTTTTTATTACCGAACTAGTTTGGGCCGAAGGGTCTCTGATTTCAATGAAAATTTCATCAGAGCTAGAGGTCGTGGATATATGATCATATATCCAATTCAAATAAATCATAGTGGACTATTTTCCCGAAAAACGCTAGATGAAATTTCACGATTTTCCAAAATTTTCTAAAATACCCCTAACTTCAAAAAATCATATCTCAAAACTATGCATCGTAGAACAAACTTTTTTTAGAGAAATCGACGCCAAATTACAGCAATCCAATAAAAATACATTAAGAAAAAAGTTTCTCAGAAAATTTTTCACCATACAGAAAAAACGTCTAAAAATGCTGATAAAAATACCGTCTGTATCATTAGGCCGTGTCGATTTTTGCAAAATTGCGAATACACAATCCCGAATAGTCACAAATGGTTGCAAATGGACCCAAATGAAGCCCTGCAAAATTTAAAAATTCTAAAAAATCGGTAAGCTAGTCCGCAATCGACTTGAAGTTTTATATGGGAATTTTAATTTTTCAGTATGGGGAAATCCAACTTTTCAAACTTTTGAAGAAAAAGGCACATTAAAGCAACTCTAAAAATCCGCTCCCCCCTGAAGATTTAATGCATATATTAGGGAACATTTTGTTAGAAGACAACTTTTTAGTTGCACTTAAGATAAGGGCGTTATTAAATTTCAAAACAATGGACATTTTATTCGCATGATTTCTAACTTCTTTAATTGGCATCACTGCACGTTTTGCGTGTTGAAGAGGGTGGTAACAGCCATCTGCGGCGTCACCACCCGTCGCTGGATGGAGACGCAAGTACCTGATAAAAATGAGATAGTTAGGATTGTAAATATTCTTGCGATATTGCTTTATAAAAACTTGGTATCTTCGGCAAAGTTGTTGGCATGGTCAAGAGCTGTCCAGTGATGAACTAAATCATTGGCAAATCCATCGCTGGGCGGCGCTAGTGTGCATACAAACTACATGCAATAGTATTAACGTATATGCGTATATCTCAATAACGGGATAATTTAACTGTGTGGTGTCTTCGACAAAGTTGTTGGCTGGGCTACGGGCTATCCAGTGACGAACCAAGTAAGTAGGAATTCAACCGATAGGCGGCGCTAGTGTGCATACAAACTGAATGCAAAAGTACAAACGTATATGTATGTATCTCAATAACGTGATAATTTAAGTAGGTGGTGTCTTCGACAAATTTGTTGGGTGGACCACGGGCTATCCAGTGACGAACGCAATACAGTCTAGACTCCTACTACACGGTTAGTTCGGGGGTGCAGTAGGAATCCGTGTTGTAGGAATCCCAGAGCTTATGGGATTTCGCCTAATTGGGGGTGTGAGCGAATATATCAGGAGTATTACAAGATAGCACCATACTTTCTTTGGCAAAGTTGTAGTACTAGAATAGATCTACCACACAATGCGAACTAACATCCAATTAGTTGGCAATTTGGCCGATAGAGGTGCTATGTAGAAGTGGTTGCTTATGTTCACTCGCCAGTAGAAGTACTCATAAGTTATCGCTTGCGATATCTCAAGATCTACTTGAGTTGGAACAATGCTGTCTTCGGCAAAGTTGTTCAGTAGGTCAAGAACAATCTGGTGGCCAACCAATTAGTTTGTGATTTCGCCGCTAGGTGGTGCTAGTTGTCAAGTAAAGTTTCAAACTTCTCTAGCTCGCGATCCAGATCAGATAGAAAAGTGCCGTCTTCGTCAGAGTTTTTCAGGAAGTAAAAACCTATCTGGTGATTCAACATATAGTTGGTGATTTCGCCGCTAGGTGCCACTAGTTGTTAAGTAAAATTTCAAACTTTTTTAGCTCGCGATCCAGAGCAAATAGAAGAGTATCGTCTTCGGTTAAGTTCTTCAGGAAGTCAAGAGCTATCTAATGACTTAACACTAAGTTTGTAATTTCGCCGCTAGGTGACGCTAGTTGTCAAGTAAAGTTTCAAACTTCTCTAGCTCGCGATCCAGATCAGATAGAAAAGTGCCGTCTTCGTCAGAGTTTTTCGGGAAGTAAAAACCTATCTGGTGATTCAACATATAGTTGGTGATTTCGCCGCTAGGTGCCACTAGTTGTTAAGTAAAATTTCAAACTTTTTTAGCTCGCGATCCAGAGCAAATAGAAAAGTATCGCCTTCGGTTAAGTTCTTCAGGAAGTCAAGAGCTATCTAATGACTTAACATTAAGTTTGTAATTTCGCCGCTAGGTGACGCTAGTTGTCAAGTAAAGTTTCAAACTTCTCTAGCTCGCGATCCAGATCAGATAGAAAAGTGCTGTCTTCGTCAGAGTTTTTCGGGAAGTAAAAACCTATCTGGTGATTCAATATTTAGTTGGTGAGTTCGTTGCTAGGTGGCGCTAGTTGTTAAGTAAAATCTTAAACTTCTTTAGCTCGCGATCCAGAGCAGATAGAAGAGAGTCGTCTTCGGCAAATTCTTCAGGAAGTCAAGAACAACCTTGTGATGTAACAATTAGTTGGTGATTTCGCCACTAGGTGGCACTAGTTGTCAAGTAAAGTTTCAAACTCCGCTATCTCGGGATCCAAAGCAGATCGAAAAGTATCGTCTTCGGCAAAGTTCTTCAGGAAGTTAAGAGCTATCTAATGACTTAATATTTAGTTTGTGATTTCGCTGTTAGGTGGTGATTTTGCCTCTAGCTCGCGATCCAGCGCAGACAGAAAAGTGTCGTCTTCGGCAACCCAAGCAACACACATGTTATAATAGAGTTACGACAGCGCAAGTTTTGGTTGTATAGTAGTTTATTTTACGTAATTCTAACATTGTGTTGAAATAACGTAAAATAAACTTCTATACAACCAAAACTTGCGCTGTCGTAACTTTTATATAACATGTGTGTTGCTTGGGAAAGTTCTTCAGGAAGTCAAGAACAATCTTGTGATGTAACCATTAATTTGTGATTTCGCCGCTAGGTGGCGCTAGTTGTCAAGCAGGGTTCCTGATTTAAAATTTTCATTTTCTTCCACATTCGAAGGTAGTCAGCAGCGAACGGTTGTCGCTTTAGTTTGTGTGTTTGCTTGTTAGCGACGACAGCAAACTCCGGCGAACGGTGGGAAGCCACACTTGGAAATTACTCATACATCCACATTCGCATCGCAAGCGATCGAGCGGTGATGCGATTCGTGAGTGATACGAGTGGTTTTGTGCATACGATTTTTTTATGTTTTCCAAAAATGTTCATTATTTTCTTTGCTAATCTAGCATTTCAACAATAATACACTAAAAATTTATGCATTACATGCAAAAATTCTCTTCAAGTTATCCGTTTCGATCACTCACCAGCATTCTTCGCCATTCGTTATTCATTCATTCGCGTGCGATCGAAACTGTGACGAACGGAAACGAATATCGAAGTCAAACAATTTGCGCATCGCTTCCCACTGGTGATGGGGTTGCATGTTTGATCACGACTATCCGTTTGCTGCATCTTTCTCGATTCGCTTCAGCAAAGAGGAATGAATATGAATGGAGTGAGGCGAATATACCGATCATTGTTGTCAAGTCAAGTTTCAAACTTCTCTAGCTCGCGATCAACTTTTCTATCTGCGCTGGATCGCGAGCTAGAGGCAAAATCACCACCTAACAGCGAAATAACCAACTAAATGTTACATCACAAGATTGTTCTTGACTTCCTGAAGAACTTAACCGAAGACGATACTCTTCTATTTGCTCTGGATCGCGAGCTAAAAAAGTTTGAAATTTTACTTAACAACTAGTGGCACCTAGCGGCGAAATCACCAACTATATGTTGAATCACCAGATAGGTTTTTACTTCCTGAAAAACTCTGACGAAGACGGCACTTTTCTATCTGATCTGGATCGCGACCTAGAGAAGTTTGAAACTTTACTTGACAACTAGCACCACCTAGCGGCGAAATCACAAACTAATTGGTTGGCCACCAGATTGTTCTTGACCTACTGAACAACTTTGCCGAAGACAGCATTGTTCCAAATCAAGTAGATCTTGAGATATCGCAAGCGATAACTTATGAGTACTTCTACTGGCGAGTGAACATAAGCAACCACTTCTACATAGCACCTCTATCGGCCAAATTGCCAACTAATTGGATGTTAGTTCGCATTGTGTGGTAGATCTATTCTAGTACTACAACTTTGCCAAAGAAAGTATGGTGCTATCTTGTAATACTCCTGATATATTCGCTCACACCC
Organism: Aedes albopictus; assembly: GCF_035046485.1. Classification (NCBI taxonomy): domain Eukaryota; kingdom Metazoa; phylum Arthropoda; class Insecta; order Diptera; family Culicidae; genus Aedes; species Aedes albopictus. The sequence continues at coordinate 278,869,142 of NC_085137.1, read as the reverse complement.
CCAATTAGGCGAAATCCCATAAGCTCTGGGATTCCTACAACACGGATTCCTACTGCACCCCCGAACTAACCGTGTAGTAGGAGTCTAGACTGTATTGCGTTCGTCACTGGATAGCCCGTGGTCCACCCAACAAATTTGTCGAAGACACCACCTACTTAAATTATCACGTTATTGAGATACATACATATACGTTTGTACTTTTGCATTCAGTTTGTATGCACACTAGCGCCGCCTATCGGTTGAATTCCTACTTACTTGGTTCGTCACTGGATAGCCCGTAGCCCAGCCAACAACTTTGTCGAAGACACCACACAGTTAAATTATCCCGTTATTGAGATATACGCATATACGTTAATACTATTGCATGTAGTTTGTATGCACACTAGCGCCGCCCAGCGATGGATTTGCCAATGATTTAGTTCATCACTGGACAGCTCTTGACCATGCCAACAACTTTGCCGAAGATACCAAGTTTTTATAAAGCAATATCGCAAGAATATTTACAATCCTAACTATCTCATTTTTATCAGGTACTTGCGTCTCCATCCAGCGACGGGTGGTGACGCCGCAGATGGCTGTTACCACCCTCTTCAACACGCAAAACGTGCAGTGATGCCAATTAAAGAAGTTAGAAATCATGCGAATAAAATGTCCATTGTTTTGAAATTTAATAACGCCCTTATCTTAAGTGCAACTAAAAAGTTGTCTTCTAACAAAATGTTCCCTAATATATGCATTAAATCTTCAGGGGGGGAGCGGATTTTTAGAGTTGCTTTAATGTGCCTTTTTCTTCAAAAGTTTGAAAAGTTGGATTTCCCCATACTGAAAAATTAAAATTCCCATATAAAACTTCAAGTCGATTGCGGACTAGCTTACCGATTTTTTAGAATTTTTAAATTTTGCAGGGCTTCATTTGGGTCCATTTGCAACCATTTGTGACTATTCGGGATTGTGTATTCGCAATTTTGCAAAAATCGACACGGCCTACTGTATCATAGATTATTTTGAACAATATTTTTCCTAGCGCAAAAACTAATGTTCTTCCTTTCATTCTTTGACTCCAAAATGGAATCTCTTACCGTTTTAGAGGTATAGCTAAAAAAGCAACGGCCAGTCGCTATATTTTCATAGGAAGCCATCTACAACAGCGGCTGTTCACCTGTTGCAACATATTTGCTTTGCAACGAGCAAATTTTATTATTACTATTTATTAACGACACTTTACCATTATTGTGGCATTCGTGTCATACGAGCAAATGACATAAGCCAATTACATCGCAACATTGACACTAACGTGAATCGGAGTGCACTGACAGCACATATATGGCACTTGAGTGCCCTTTTAATGCAATAGCCAGGGCCGGATCTAAGGGGGGGGGGGGGGGGCAGGGCCCCGGGCCGCCACATTTAAGGGGCCCCCACAAAAACCTTTTTGCTTGCTGAACATTAACAAAAACAAAGAAAAGCTGATTTGCTCATGGCATTTGTACCTCCGAGGGGCCTCCACATCCGCTCTGCCGGGTTACGTACAAAAGGCTGAATCACATAAGGCTGAATGATCAAAAGGCTGAAACACATAAGGCTGAATGATCAAAAGGCTGAAAGCATCAAACGGCTGAAATATATCAAAAGGCTGAAAGATATCAACATGTTGAAAAGTTTTGAAAGTTGTAGAGAATCGAATGAAATGACATTTTGGACATTTATGGCCAATCTATTGGTCTTTGATAAACATTTGACTCGACTTGAAAATGATCATAGGAAACAAAAGAATCTTTGCTCGAAAGTACATTTGGTCAAACGGTCATTTGGTCAAAACCCATTTTACGGAAGAGGAAGTATATGACATTCAATCGATTTGACTATTCATCGAATGGACATCTGGTTACGTGAGCTAACTCTAACTGATGAAAAGAACATAATGTTATGGATTTTGGTATCATAATGTCTATGTTATTTTACTTTCTTCAGTATCATATCGGCCAATACCCCGCTAATACTAAACTATTTTAGCTCAAATTGACAAAGGATTTCGCCAACAATTTATTTCCACTCGTTTGAAGTATTATGTGTGTCAACTCGGAAACTAGGTTGAATGAGTCTTAGATGTAAACAATTGTTCGCGTAATTCGGGTAATAAGCGGTAGTTGAGGCAAAAACTATTGTACCTAACTGTTGCTCAAAAATGTTTGAACTTTGTTCAGTTCTAAATTTATAACGCGTGCGAGCTCTAAATTGAACACTAGCGAAATCCGCGAAACTGAAATGGCCATACCTCCCTACCTGTTTCCACAGATTTCAAACATTTTGAGCTCATTAGATTCAGAAATTCTTCTGCTATTGGAACCATATCTGAGCGTACCAGTCCGGTCAACATGGGTTTTGGAAAATCCGGATTTCCAATCATATGATTTAATACAATACAGTAACGGAGTTATTGGCATGAATTATCGAAAATCATAAAATTGCCTAAACCAATAGAGTCTGATCGTCGGTCCATCAATTGGCCATTTTTGATTAAGTTTCTCAAGGAACTCCGGGTGACTAAACAGGTTTATTAGCATCACATATCGACAGAAACTATTTCCCCCAATGTTGTGCGCATAAGAATTCAGAACCGAATTGCAGCACTGCAGTGTGAACGCGTTCAATTTGCATTGAAGTTCATACTCGGCACACTGCGATCAAATAGGGTAACGGTTGAATTTTGGACCCCTAGAGGACATTAGTTTAAATTTAAGTCAAAATCAAACAGATTCAGAGGGTATTTACACATAATAATGATGTTAGTATATTCGTAAAAGCCTCCACTGTCCGTTAAAAATACCCACAAAGTAATTTCCGGCTGAAAATTTGATGAAAATAACTGATTTTTGAAGCATCAGTTTTCACTGTTTTGGACACCCCAATATATTTTGGACCCTCCTCAGTATATATTTTGGACACCCGGTGTTTAAACTCGTTTGAAACTATTTTGGAAGAATTTGCCGCTTGAATATGCTGGATCAGATCCTAATTACTTGATTGGCAAAGGCTGATTAGACGAACATTGCGAATTTAATGCGCTAGAATGATAAACATTTTTGTTTACATCTGCAAGTTTCCTCAACACCGCAATCACTTTTTGTAAACATAAACGACACTCGCACGGATGACGAGATTGGCAAACATTAATTTCAAGGCAAATAAGGATATTTCCAGTAAGGAAATGATTGCTGCCCGTGCAGAGCAATCTTATTTAGCGAATCATTCTAAAAATTTCCGTCATCCTATCATTAAACCTGTGTAAGTTGTGATGCTGGATCAGATCCTAATTACTTGATTGGCAAAGGCTGATTAGACGAACATTGCGAATTTAATGCGCTAGAATGATAAACATTTTTGTTTACATCTGCAAGTTTCCTCAACACCGCAATCACTTTTTGTAAACATAAACGACACTCGCACGGATGACGAGATTGGCAAACATTAATTTCAAGGCAAATAAGGATATTTCCAGTAAGGAAATGATTGCTGCCCGTGCAGAGCAATCTTATTTAGCGAATCATTCTAAAAATTTCCGTCATCCTATCATTAAACCTGTGTAAGTTGTGAGAATACGACCCAGGGGGTCCATAATATATGGGGGTCCAAATTATATTGGTTACCCTATATTTGAAAATGCAAATTGAGCGCGCCATGAACTGGAAAGGACTGAACCCGTAGCATGCTGACTAACATGTTACCCTTATCTGTGATACTAAAATGGTCATATTTGCGCCATTTCACCCTTCAATTTTGGCAATCTTTTGGGCTAATTCAATCTCCTTTTATTGAAGAGTGAACCAGTCCGACCATCGCATCGTATGTTTCGAAAAATCTAAATTCCTGGAGCTGTATTTCAATATCCGAGACCACAATGTCGTACCAAAGGATCTTTGATGCATTTTCCCCTTGACATAACATAATAACGTCCAAACATGTAGATGCGGCACAAGGTTCTAGTCCTAGGAAAGAAGACACATAGGATTTAATGATGAAGATAAGCGCATGTGAACTCAGAGTCGAATGGGAACCGAGCGGGCGCTCTTAAGCAGCAAAAGCTCTGACAGGCAAGTTCAATGCTTTGTCGACCAAAAAATTTAGAGTGTACAGTTCATTTTTGGCTCACGTTCTGTTCGAATACAATACTGCTTGAAAGAATAGCCTATTTTATAAGAAGGAGAAACATCTGGTAAAAAGTAAGCAGCTTCAACACCTGAACTTAAATTATGGTTCTTCCAACATTTTAAAAGAAGGAAAACCTTTGATAAAAAAATGCAGCTATAACATTCAAACACAGTAAGAACAGCCTATGTTCAAAAGAAGGGGAAATCTCCGTTGAATCGTTTTTAAAGAATATGCGCACGCAGAAGCTCGCTTCATTTTACACATTGGTATTAATGCCAACACTGAATATATGCAAATACCTCAAAAGAACAGCCTATTTTTAAAAGAAGGAAACATCACTCACGGGTGAGTTATTAGTATGCAGATATTATCATCAAACCTTTCCGCTTGGTCGTTATACTGTATTATTTGCGGCCACAATACTTACTCTTCCATTAGAGATTTTTCCCGCTTTTTTAGAAAGGCTGTTCTTTCGAGGTAAATGCATAGATCATAATTTAACCATTCTACTAGGCTGCCTAGTAAACCTCCTTTGCATTAAAATCATTATAACCCATTCGCCTTAGTGGCATTTGAGGCCTGATATCCTTCGGCATAATGACACAGCACCAACGGGAACGACATTTCGGCAAATGCCACTCCGGGGAATAGCATTCCGGAAAATATAATACCTTGTGTAATACCATCTTTTAAATCATTAAACCCTCAGCTCAGATTCTATAGAATTCATTATTATGCATATTTCAAGTTTTGGAATTTGCCATGTTTTCAGCCTTTTGTTATTTCAGCCTTTTGAAATTTCAGCCTTTTGTTACATATCCATAGTTTCAGCCTTTTGTATTCAGCCTTATGTGCATTCAGCCTTTTGAAATTCAGCCTTATGTTACCATCCCGTTCTGGCCCCCACAATCCTTAATCCGGGCCTGGCAACAGCTTATCAAATTTTGAAATTATTGGATTTGTAAGTACACGGAACTACAAATCAACCCAAATTTAAGTTCTTTTGACGCAATCCCGCACCTCCGTGGAATTACTCAAATTTGCGTCAAACAGCGATAGTGGTCACTAGGTAAATCTCATTTGATCGCTGCAAAAATTTTCACCCAGTGGTAAGTTATTTTCACCCAGCGGAGGCCTTATTTGACGCAAATTTGGGTTTAGTCAAGATAACCCAAATTTGGCTTCTTCCACGGAGCCGCACGGATATGTCGGTGCTTCTCTCTTCGTTTTTGACAACATTCGTGTGGGGTGAGGGAGAAAACAACCCAATGCTGAGTAAAAACTATAAGCTGTTTAGCCAAATTTGAGTTTTTAGAACTTATTCTTTGGGTTTAAATATTTTTCAGTGTAGAGAGCGTTGCAAATAACAAGTTTACATCAAGGTTCACAACCAGCAAACGCATATTCCAGCGTATTTTTTTTTTCAATCAAAGCAATCATATGCAAACCGTTAGAGATGAGTGGATATCAGGTAACTATAGGGCACTGCACTGTTTTGATTTTGTATGAGACTTTGACGTTTCGTGGCCTTCATGTTTACAAAATTTCTGTAAGAGTGAAAGAGAAGGAGAGATTTTCATGCAGTGCCCTAGAAGGTCTCTTTACCCATGTAAAGTTTTGGTTTGTTTTTATATTGTTTTTGTTGCTTAAATATTCATTGGTATGTGCATTCTTCTATACACCATAAATAGACCATTTCCCACTCAATATTTGGTAAATAGCATGATATGTGCACATTGTATAATGTGCTTTAGAAAAAACACGTACCGTAAAATGTTGTGTAAAGGGACGGAAAAATTTTTCGTCCCCATTAATTTATGGGTTCTACTTCTTCAAACTTTCAGGAAAAGCAGTACGATCATTGTCTTGCTGCCTGCTACGCATTTAGATTACAAAATTTGACGATTTTTTGGAGAAAATGAAGATATTTAACGAAATGTGCGAATTTTTGGAAAATATGAAAATGGGGTGTTAAGGAATTTAAGTAAATGAATGTAAAAGTTCTTATATTTCAAAGAGAGATTAAAATTTATTAATTGTAAACAGTGACTGCAATATTTCTTGAACATCCCCGAAAAAGATTATCATAGTCCTGAAGGTGCAGGGACAGTTTCATTGTCATCTGCCTTTGAATATGAGTTTTTTTTTGTTAAAGCCTCTAAATCTGAAAAAAATACCGTCAATTGTACCTTAGTGGCTTCAATTTTTAACAAACACATTATTCACAATTACTATTTAGAGTAACCAAATTGTACTACAAACACTAAGATTCAGATGTTCCAGCTCAGTAATTTTCTCACTGAGTTCAGTATTTTTTCCGTCTTTTTACTGAGTTTTCAACAGCAGATTTATCTCGGTACACTCGGTTATCGTATTTACCGTTCACCAGTAACGATATTTACCGTGTATCAGTAACTTTTGACAGTTTATTATCTGAGCTCGGTAACTCATTTACAGAATATCCGCAAAAGAAACAACCGAGCGTACCGAGTTAAATCTGCTGTTGAGAACTCAGTAAAAAGATGGGAAAAATACCGAGCTGATCTTAGTGTGTAGTTCAGCCTGATCAACAGGTTGTAAACTAAGGATGTGCATTTACAGTTTTTGTTCACTTAAAAAATCATTTATATTGAAATGTTTTATATACAAGCATCATTAGATGGCCCAGGGTGTAAACTGTGTATGGGTCATTCCGCGCCAAGTGACCGACCGCTTGCAATCGACCACCACGGATGTGAACCAAATTTGGCTGAAATATTTATTTAGATGGAAAAATAAAAAATCCAAATTTTTGTGCCGATCGGATCACCTCTCGGCCCGTGGCAGCACCCCTCGTTTTGGCCGATATGAAAATTATCCTCTCTTTCTTTTATTTTTATCATTGAAACGATTGCTCATACACTTTTTCGACCTTCGGCTTTTTTGAAGGAAATCGTTCAGGGAATCCAGAAAAAATATTTTTTTTTTTGATACAGTGTTGCCAGATATCATATTTTTCAATTTTAAAACTAAAAATCATTTTTTCTCAAAATACGCATATTTTGATTTTAAAAATTTTGATTATCAGACGTTTTTCAATCGAAAAAGCTTAACTCCCAAAGGTAATTTGCGTAGTTCCTGAGATATAGCGTTTTTAAGAAAAATTTTTTTTTCATATAAAATATCATATAAAATCAGGTGCAGTTTATAAACTTCGTAAAAAAAAACATTGTTCGATGCAATATAAAGACGTTTTGTACAGATTTGAACAATATCGAGTACAAAAAGAATTTAAAAAATTGTAACTGTGTTGCCAGTTTACCTTTTTTTTATTATACCATGAAACCCAACCTTCAAGTGTTTGACAATGTACAGGCTATTCTGAAAAATCGCACCATGTGTGTTACAAGATTTGTGAGCAAGATAAAAACAATACACATCTTCTCTAACGACCTCGTTGTTGACCTTTTCTTCACAGACAAACAGACGTAACACCTGGAACAATGCATTTACAGTTTTTGTTCACTTAAAAAATCATTTATATTGAAATGTTTTATATACAAGCATCATTAGATGGCCCAGAGTGTAAACTGTGTATGGGTCATTCCGCGCCAAGTGACCGACCGCTTGCAATCGACCACCACGGATGTGAACCAAATTTGGCTGAAATATTTATTTAGATGGAAAAATAAAAAATCCAAATTTTTGTGCCGATCGGATCACCTCTCGGCCCGTGGCAGCACCCCTCGTTTTGGCCGATATGAAAATTATCCTCTCTTTCTTTTATTTTTATCATTGAAACGATTGCACATACACTTTTTCGACCTTCGGCTTTTTTGAAGGAAATCGTTCAGGGAATCCAGAAAAAAATATTTTTTTTTTGATACAGTGTTGCCAGATATCATATTTTTCAATTTTAAAACTAAAAATCATTTTTTCTCAAAATACGCATATTTTGATTTTAAAAATTTTGATTATCAGACGTTTTTCAATCGAAAAAGCTTAACTCCCAAAGGTAATTTGCGTAGTTCCTGAGATATAGCGTTTTTAAGAAAAAAATTTTTTTTCATATAAAATGTCATATAAAATCAGGTGCAGTTTATAAACTTCGTAAAAAAAACATTGTTCGATGCAATATAAAGACGTTTTGTACAGATTTGAACAATATCGAGTACAAAAAGAATTTAAAAAATTGTAACTGTGTTGCCAGTTTACCTTTTTTTTTTATTATACCATGAAACCCAACCTTCAAGTGTTTGACAATGTACAGGCTATTCTGAAAAATCGCACCATGTGTGTTACAAGATTTGTGAGCAAGATAAAAACAATACACATCTTCTCTAACGACCTCGTTGTTGACCTTTTCTTCACAGACAAACAGACGTAACACCTGGAACAATTTTCTGAAAATATATCCTGAAAATATATCGCCTAGTTCACACTACCATCACCTGGTGGAAATGTTTCACGATACACTGCATTGTGCAATATCGTCAACAGCAGGCACTAGTGTGAAACGTCAAACGCATAGAAAAACGATGCGCGCACCTCTGGTTGTGAAAGCTACAACTATGAAGGTTTAATAAAATCGTTAAAACCGTGGTCGATGGACATTTCACCAATGATACGTCTGTTTGTCTGTGTTTCTTTTATCTGACAAAATGACCCGATAATTGACAGTTATTGTTAGTTTGATAGTTACCAATACAAAAAATAGGTTTATTGCAAAAGATGAGGATAAATTTTTAAAATATAAAATGTATCTATTGTGAAATTCATTTCAATTGTTATTTTATTCATTTCAACAATGTTGTAGATGGCTGTGGCTGTGAATATCCATGTCAAGCAACTTGCGCATGGCTTCCCACTGATGATGGGGTTGCGTGTTTGATCACGACAATCCGTCTGTTGCATCTTTGGCAGCACCCTCTCAGATTACAATGAAACTTTCTGGGTATGTACACCAAGACTAGATAAGCCACTTTGTATACTTAGTTTCTTCAAAATTTATCTGGACTGACTTTTGAAAAGGGCTAAACTTTTTTTATGGATTTTTTAAAAATGTTTATAATCGAAAAATGACTACTCCTACATAAAAGGGTTGTATGGGTGGTTATCACAAAATAAGTCAAATTTTAAGAAAAAAATACTGAAAAAATCCAAAATGAGCCCTACACTGAAAAAAATCATTTCTAAAAATTCAAAGTTGATTTAAAAATAAACACCATTTTTGATTTTGATGAAATTTTGTCTCCAGACAGGTAATTATGTTCCCTACCAACCGTCCATACATCACAAGATGGGCACTTTTAAGGAAAAAAAGTTTTTCTAACAAAAACTTTTTCATGTCCAAATTATTATTTTTTCAGTGTCTTTTTTTAAAAACAAACTAAACCAGTGAAGGTTATCTAGTAATCTCAAAATGCAATGAAACTTATTGTGTCATATGCAACAATGCAATGCACCCATATTCACGCAGCAGCACTCTAGAAGTACGAAACAATATACAATTAGAACACGCATTTCATACGTGCTGCTGTAATTTCTACCCAAACGTTTCTACCCCATGTTCTTACCTAATATTAGGTAAGGCTATTTATTAGATTCGAACTACCTAATTGAAAAAAAAAACAAATCAAGAGTTGTACCTAAAGCAAATATGAACAAAACAAGAAAATGAATCGGTATCATCCAACGTGTTACTTCTCTTTGGTTATTAAAGGCAGTTCTGAAAAGTAATGGATCAATCGTATAAATCAAAATTCAACAAATTCAAGTGCAGTGCAAAAATAAACAATCCAAAATGCAAGCGTCATAATCTACGGGGCACGTCATAATCTACGGGTCAATCGACGAATCGATGAGTAGTGAGTCATGTCGTGGATTGATAAGTCACAACAGAAGCCCGAATACGAAAAAACGCCGATCGGATGGAAACGACGAAACTATGCAACCATCATTTAGTGGGCAGCAACATCATGATGTTCCAGAACCAGAACCGTCAACGAGTGGTCAACAAATCGAACATGAGCTGGGTAAGTAAGCCTTCAACGTGTTAGCTTCTTTTATATAACTCATTTTGCAGCTCGTTGCAAAACTACATTTTTCAGTATTCTTCGTATTTATCCAACCCGGCAAGCCTCGTTGGATAAATGTGCGAAAAAAAAAATCATTTTTGCAACTCGTTGCATAAATAACTATCATTAACTTTCCACTGCATTCATTATTATATTGTTAACCTTAACTTTTATCTTACAGATATGGTACCATCACCATCTATTCCATCATTGGAGTCAATTCCGTCAACAGATCAACTACAGGGTCCCCATAATATTGAGAAGTTTAATACCATTGCTGAAACATTGAGTTTATCGCCAATCTCATCTAAAAACATGAGAAGTATGGAATATCGCATAAACAAATCATTGCAGATTACGAAAGCAGTCCGAAAAAATATCTTCGGAATAGATTCAACGGATGTTGGCAAAGTGGAGGCGTATGACGAGATAATTATGCAGTTAAAGGATAAGTTCAATCACCCTACTGACAGAAGCGAACAGATTAAAATACTATCTGTACTTCCTAAGTCTTGGTCGGTAAATAAAATCACAAGAGAGTTTAACGCACCAATGTATATGGCGAGGCAGGTGAAGGAACTTGTTTATGAACAGGGTATTCTTTGTACCACAAAAAAAAGGGGGAATGGTATTGATGACGATACAAAACAAATAGTAAGAGAATTTTTTGATGATAATGATATCAGCAGGCCAATGCCAGGAACAAATGATTTTGTTTCTGAGGTTCGAAATGGAAAAAAACAACAAGTTCAAAAACGACTTTTGATGATGTCGCTCAAAGAGGCTTATATGATTTTTGTAGATACACTCCCGTTCAATAGTTTGGGGTCACCCCCTCAAAAACATGTCATTTTTTTAGGCCCATATCTCCGCCAATTTGCGTCCGATTTCAAAACCCTAGGTTTCATTCAAAAGATAATATGTCAAAGAAACTTTGAACATGATTTAAAAGAAACTTTTTCAAAAAAAATTGTGTGTAAACTTAACCTAAAGTTGCCAAATTTTCTAAAAAATGAATATAAACTTACGGCAGTGTCGCTGGAAGTTGGGTCGACCAAATTTTAAGATGAGAGCGGTAATATGACCCATTTTCTATTGGCTTTCAACTGCTTTTTACAGATCTTAGCTGAAAAATCTAGAAAAAAAAGTTATTAAGTAAATTAATCCTTGATGTCATCGACCAAAAGTTTGGGGTCACCCCTCAATATGATGTATCGGCCAAAAGTTTGGGGTCACTTTCGTAAAACATGGAAAAGTGATTTGGTGATATCTTCGTCATCTATAGTTCAATTTTAATTATTTTTGGCTCATTTCAAAGATAATTAACTAAATTTACGTTTGATGTCTTCAACTTAACGTATTTAACGATTTTTGTATATAAAAATGTTATGTAAAGTTAGCACATTTTACCACGCTTCAAAAAATGAGGCAACTTTACGTTAAGTTTTAGTATGTGAATTTTAACAAATATGTGTGGTTCAATGTCTATGCAGTAAGTATCATTCATTTTGTTTCAAATAAGCCAAGAAGAATTAAAATTGAATGAAAGATGACAAAGATATCAACAAATCACTTTTCCATGTTTTACGATAGTGACCCCAAACTTTTGGCCGATACAGCATTTTGAGGGGTGACCCCAAACTTTTGGTCGATGACATCAAGGATTAATTTACTTAATAACTTTTTTTCTAGATTTTTTAGCTAAGTTCTGTAAAAAGCAGTTGAAAGCTAATAGAAAATGGGTCATATTACCACTCTCATCTTAAAATTTGGTCGACCCAACTTCCAGCGACACTGCCGTAAGTTTATATTCATTTTTTAGAAAATGTGGCAGCTTTGGGTTAAGTTTACATACATTTTTTTTTTGAAAAAGTTTCTTTTAAATCATGTTCATAGTTTCTTTGACTTATTATCTTTTGAATGAAACCTAGAGTTTTGAAATCGGACGCAAATTGGCGGAGATATGGGCCTAAAAAAATGACATGTTTTTGAGGGGGTGACCCCAAACTTTTGAACGGGAGTGTATGTACAAAACTGTGAATATTGGTTTCACAGTATTTACACAGTTGCGACCAAAGCATTGTATTTTACTTGATTCTACTGGTATACATAATGTATGCATATGTACTATTCATGAAAATGTAAATTTAATGTTCAACAGTATAAGAATTGTGTCACAAGATGAAATAATACAAAAAATGCTTTGCGATATTTCCACCAGAACAGATAATTGCTTTTTCCGTGCTTGTGAAAAGTGTGCTTATAGGGCCCATATAGCCGAGGCGGTAAACGCACGGGTATTCAGCATGACCATGCTGAGGGTGACGGGTTCGATTCCCGGTCGGTCCAGGATCTTTTCGTAAAGGAAATTTCCTTGACTTCCTTGGGCATAGAGTGTCTTCGTGCCTGCCACACGATATACACATGCAAAATGGTCATTGGCAGAGGAAGCTCTCAGTTAATAACTGTGGAAGTGCTCATAGAACACTAAGCTGAGAAGCAGGCTTTGTCCTAATGAGGACGTTACGCCAAGAAGAGAGAGAGAGAGAGAGAAAAGTGTGCTTGTAATGAACACATTGAAGAGGAACTTACATTGATATTAGAATCAAATGACAAAGAAGAGATTATATTTCAGCAGTGGTTTAATACTGATCGCTGTAATTTAGAAACGATTATTAAACCTGTTGATGAATTTGTTCCGTATCTTGTTGATAAAATTGACAAACTTATAACACACGACTTTATTCATAAACAACAATCATCATTTCTCAGAAATAAAAAAGATACATTAAAGGATGATGAAATTCTTGCGATTTGTGATTTCTCTGAAAACTATTCATTCATAATTCAAAACGCTGCTCAAGGATATCATTGGAACAACTCGCAAGCAACAATACACCCATTTGAAATTTACTATATGAAAGATAATAAACTTGTAAATGTTAGCTTCATTATCATATCGGAAGTAATGGCTCACGATACAGTTGCGGTCCAGTTGTTCATCTCAAAAATGATAGATTTTATGAAACAATTAACGAACTTTTCTAAAATTTATTTTATGTCTGATGGGGCAGCATCACAATACAAAAATAAGAAGAACTTTGCTAGTCTATGTGGATTCCAGTCAAAGCATGCATTAAGAGCAGAATGGCATTTTTTTGCAACGTCCCACGCTAAAGGTCCATATGATGCTATTGGTGGCACTCTCAAGCGAATGGCAAAGAGAGCAAGCCTTGCTCGAGATTATGGAAATACCATAACAACTCCACGAGAGTTATATAACTGGGCAGTTGTACAAACAGATAAAATATAACTAAATTAAATTTCTGTTACGTATCCACTGAACAGTACATTAAAATGTCAGAAGATCTCGAAGAAATATATAATAACGCCAAAACAATACCAGGCACTCAGAAATTCCATAGTTTTTTTGCCTATTCCTGGCGACAAAGTAAAGGCAAACAGGTATTCTAATTCAGAAGATGAACCAAAAATATTTAGTATGATCGGAAAAAAATAGAAAAGAACATGTTTGAAATTGGCTCTAAGACACATATATATAAATTTGAAAAATTCATAATTATAAATAATTGTATATTTAAAAGTGCACTTCAATACATATTGCGATCAAACATTACATTTCCTAAGAAAATACATTTGTAATATTTTGAAGTTTTTTATGTATAGGAAAACCCTTCCAAATGATTGAATAAATAACACAACATCTCCTAGAAAATTGAGTTTCATTGGATTCTGGGATTGTTGAGAACGTTCGGTTTCGGAGGTCTTACGAAGCAAACTCGTCGTTGTTCCCGATCGAAAGTAAGCTCAAAGCTGTAAATTTATTACCATTAGTAACATACTAGTTCATTTTCCATTTCAATTTACTTACATTTAGTCTCCTTATACCTCGCAATAGTTCTAGTTCAACAATATAACTTTTTTAACTTCTATAATTTAGCTAATCTGAAATAAGATCTATATCTAGAAATAGTTTTATATATGGAAATTTTAATAATTACTTGATAGTGATGGGTTTTCTGAAAGTCGCCTCGATGATTCTGCACTTTTAATCTTCAATCTATATTTGACAGCTATCTGACAATTGACCGACAGATCTCTCATTACTTCAATTAGCCACACGCACACTACTCAAATTAGTTGAGAGACTTTTCAGTGGCAGGGTTGCCGGTAACATCCTCCCCCACGTGGCGCCCGAGGACCTTCTCGGCGTCACTATTTAGAATCACATCAAGGACCGCAAGTTTGCTGACAGGTCTGTTCAGTACTCCGCTTGTTGTCTCTACGTCTGCTTTTCGCGCAACTCCATCCTTGCCTGGGTACGTACGGATCACTCGGCCGCGTATCCATCCGTTGCGATTCCCTTCGTCTGCTATCAACACTAACATTCCTTCCTTAACTGGAGCGACATCCTGAAACCACTTACTTCGCCGAGAAATCACCAGTAGATACTCGAGGATTCATCGCCGCCAAAATACGTCCGACATGTGCTGAATTAAAGCCCATTGTTTCCACAGCAGACCCGTCTCGAATCTTCCATTTGCTTTCTGCACCGTCGTTTCCTGTAGAATTCGTCGCGCTCGTTGATCCTCTAGTCCTTCCAAATTCGGAGCAACAGCCACACCCAAGCTCTCCACCGAGAAGAACTCTTCGACGTAGTTGTGAAGATCAAGGTCGATAGTTTCTGCACAAATGTGCATCTGTCGATGTTGCAATTGACTCTCCGCTCCACGTAAGCTGCCGCAAACTACCCACCCAATGCGAGTTTTCACTGCGATAGGCTCTTGCTCCTTTCCTTCGTGCACTTTAGAGGTGGTCAGCAGATGACTATTGCTGAGTCCAATCAGCAATCCAGGGTTAGCTCTCTCGAAACTCTTCACTGGCAACCGCTGCAGGTGCTTGTACTGTTTAGCTAGTTTATCCAGGTTGATCGACTGCTCCGGGAGCTTCAGGTTCTCAACGGTGTATATTTCCGACAACTGGAACATCCTTTGGCTCCCAGGTTCAGAAATACTCAGCTTCGCTATTTGTGTTGAAGGAACTTTCTTGTCAATTCCGCTTGTCCACTGCATGCACAATGATAGTGCTTTGCCGTCTACTCCTAGTTCGTCGGCTATCGCTTTCTCCAGAAGGGTTGCTGACGATCCATCATCCAAGAACGCATAAGTGTCGACGGCGCCTGACTTTCCGTACAACGTGACTGGTAGTATCTTGAATAACGTCGACGAAACGGATTGTTGATGAGCAGTAACAGTCGCGTTCGTAGTAGCCAACGGTTTCTCCGGTTCTGGAACGTAATGCAGTAACCGATGGTGGCGCTTCTGGCATCCTTGTACTCCGCATACTTCACCTTCACAAGGCCATCGAGTGTGTGCGACAAGACATCTCCGACACAGCTTCATTTCCTTGACAAATTTCCACCTCTCGTTTACCGAAAGCTTCGTGAACTCTACACACTTCTCTGCGATGTGCTCATGGGATTTGCACATCGGGCAGCATTTTTTCTCACTGCTTCCGCTGGAGTTTGTGTTCGACGACTGTTCGCTCTTAAACGATCCTGGCTTCTTCTTCTCGTACGTTGCATGGGTGTTCACGAAAGCCTTTTCCTTCGTCCTCGGCTTTTCCTCCTTCTGCGGCTTGGTGAGCGGACAGATGTTTGTTACGCTACTCGTAGCAGCCGTCACTCTACCTATGTAGTCGCCAAACGTACGCAAGTTGACGACCGGTTGTTGCTCCTGATACAACGCCCAGCTAAATTTGATATTGGCCGGCAGCTTGTCGACGAGCTCCTGAAGCAGGATGGGATTTGAAAGGTGATTCCCCATCCCGATTGCCCTTAGATGTCCACACAGGTTTTGGACAACCAGACCAAGTTGGACTAGCGTTTCCAGCCTGTCCGCCTTTGGAGCAGGCGTTGCGCGAACCTTCGCCACCATGTGATGCACGATTTGTTCCAGCCTTCCGTATAGTGTCTGTAGAGTGGCCATGATTTGCGGTACCGTTGACGGATGTAGAAGGAAACTGCTCACTGCGTCCTTTGCGATACCTTTCAGTGATCGTTGCAGTCGCAGCAGGTTCTCGGAATCTGAGTAGCCACACGCATCTGTTGAATACTGGTAGCTACTTACGATACGAATAGCGGCCACTCAGTAGGATCCCCGGAAAACACCGGCAGCTCCTTTGGAATCACTTGTCTGACCATTAACTGTTGGCGCGTTGGCCCGAACTGGACTTGTGGAAAATGATTCCCCCCCAACATGTTTATTTCTGGTGGATTAAAGGGATGGAACTGTGACTGGCCCTGTTGCCCTACATTTGACTGTCCTAGCTCTTGGTCTATCGTGAAAGTATGAGGCGTTCCTATTCTACCTGGCGCATCTACACAAAGTGTTCCACTAACTGACCTAGCTACCTGCCTTGTATCGGTTTCGCGCAGATTGCATACTGGATCACTTACCATCGCCGCCAGTGGATTACTCACGGGTCTCATAGGTACCGGAACATCCGGGACACCTTGTTGTAGTTGACTCACTGGTGCATCTTGTTGTGGACATGCTGCAGCTCCGTGCGGTAGAAACGGTGTCGGTTGGTGCAGTTGAAACGGTGATGCACTTTGCCACTGATCCACTGCAGCCTGTTGTAGTTGAAACGCCGCAATGCCCCGAGACTGACCATCTGCGCCCTCCGGGTTTTGGAATGCTTCTTCACGTCGTGCTTCACCTACTTGAACCGACTTCAGCTGTTCGGTTAGTAGACGCTCTCGCTCTTGATATTGACGTAGCTGATCCTCCCGTGCAGATTGCTCCTGCCTACGTTTCATCTCCAGGACTTGGTACCGTAGTAGGCTCTCCTCCAGTTGCCTCTTCAACGCACTTTCTACTTCCTTCAGCTGTTGCCGCTCCTCTGCACGTTGGTCTTCCAGACGATTCAAACGGTTCACAAGGTCTACCTCTCGCCTACGCCGCAGTTCCGTTTCCTGCTGATACTTCAGTTCCAGATCACGTTGCCGTTGCAAGGCAGCCTCGATTTCGTGCAAACGGTTCTCATTTTCTTTGATGACGTCGTCTTCGCGCTGCTGTCGGCGGTTACACGTCTCACGATGCCACAGCTCAAATGGAGAGGGATTGGTCACTTTCGCGATTATTTTAGGATTTGTTCCTGTTTTCGACTGCGGTGGTCCGATGTTCGATGAGGTCGGCACGGATTCGTCCAAAAGCCGCACATACGGTTGAATATCCACCAATGCCAGCTTCGGAAGTTCCACCTCTGGGCTATCCCCAATCGTGATGCTTCCGATCGTCCGAGGTACGGAAGTTCGCTGCTTGACAACACATGCTAAACCTTGTTCGACATTATCGTCGCCAGCCAAATCCCTTTGAAGCTCTTCGACGCTTCGGCCCAATGGAGTAGATGCACCAACTGGCATAGAGTGTTGGTCAACCGGTCCCGGAACTTGTTCTTGGTCGCCGGGCGCAGCGGCGGGGTCAACGAGCTTATCTACCCAGTCCTCCACTCGCTGAATACTGCTTCTCTTACTACGACGGCTTGAAGTACTCACAATCTCGTCGTCTTGAAGGCGAAGCAGTTCGTGTTTTTTGGCGATGAACTGTTTTTCCCGCTCCAGCTTCTCCTTGGCGGCTTTCTCCATTAGCAGCTTTTCCTGCCGTCTACGCTCTTCTTCGACCTGTTCTTCGGCGCGTCGCTCGTCTTCCAGACGTTGGAGTTCACGTTCATACTGCGACCGTCGACTACTTGCAGCACTAGATCGGCCAGACACTGATTGGACTGACCGCTGGGAAATCTGCTTTCGCGAACACTCCACACAGACGAACTCTTTTGAATGAACCGTCTTCGTATCCACCCTGGCGCAGGAGAAGTGGTACCAACGCTTGCATCCTCCGCATTGGACCATATACCACTCCGCATTGTTGGGTCGATCACATACCGCACAGTCATGGTCCTGTCCGTGCTCGGAATCGATCAACGAAGGCACGAATTCATCATCTGCCGAGTCCGGGGCTTGGCCCGTAGTACTAGGGAGTACACCGGTGGGATTAGCGATTCTCGCAGCCTTGGTCTTGGAACGGGTTTGGCGGACGAATGATTTCTCCATTCTCCGGTCGATAAATCTTTGAGTTATTGTTGAGAACGTTCGGTTTCGGAGGTCTTACGAAGCAAACTCGTCGTTGTTCCCGATCGAAAGTAAGCTCAAAGCTGTAAATTTATTACCATTAGTAACATACTAGTTCATTTTCCATTTCAATTTACTTACATTTAGTCTCCTTATACCTCGCCATAGTTCTAGTTCAACAATATAACTTTTTTAACTTCTACAATTTAGCTAATCTGAAATAAGATCTATATCTAGAAATAGTTTTATATATGGAAATTTTATTAATTACTTGATAGTGATGGGTTTTCTGAAAGTCGCCTCGATGATTCTGCACTTTTAATCTTCAATCTATATTTGACAGCTATCTGACAATTGACTGACAGATCTCTCATTACTTCAATTAGCCACACGCACACTACTCAAATTAGTTGAGAGACTTTTCAGTGGCAGGGTTGCCGGTAACAGGGATTGTTATGGCCTTCACTGGTTTTATTGTTGCTAACAAAATACACTGAAAAAAAATCATTCGAACGAGAAAATGTTAGAAAAACTTTTTTTCCTTAAAAGTGCCCATCTTGTGATGTATGGACGGTTGGTAGGAAACATAATTACCTGTCTTGAGACAAAATTTCATCAAAATCAAAAATGGTGTTTTTTTTAAATCAACTTTGAATTTTTAGAAATGATTTTTTTCAGTGTAGAGCTCATTTTGGATTTTTTTCAGTATTTTTTTCTTAAAATTTGACTTATTTTGTGATAACCACCCATACAACACTTTTTTGTAGGAGTAGTCATTTTTTGATTAAAAACTTTTTTTAAAAATCCATAAAAAAAGTTTAGCCCTTTTCAAAAGTAAGTCGAGAAAAAAAAAATAGAAAAATGAGTATGCAAAGTGGCTTATCTGGGCAAGGTCTACACACCCAGAAAGTTTCGTTGTAATCTGAGAGGGTGCTGCCAACATTTGTTCGAGTTGGCGCGAAATCCGTCGGAAGCACTGCGGATTTCCTGCACTCAGGAAAATTGCCTCATACTTAATGGCAAATATCCATGTGCCAAACTACATCCAAAGTATATGCAACCAATACCCGATTACGCAGGCAAATTAGCACATGAATAGTATGTGCTCTAAATTGTATGAGTCGGTGCTATATGGTGCCTCATCAAAAGTATGAGTCACACTAATGGAAAACATTTGTTTACCCCCATTGCAAAAATCCATGTCCCGGACACATAGAAGGAATGAAGATTTTTTTCCCAGTGTGTGGTTAATTTTAAAACAATTCCAGTTCAGTGAATATGTTTGTTTTCTGGAAGAAGGGAATTATGTGAGAATCTGCAGCATTGCTCTTGATCTGTCGAAAGAAATATGAGGTTTCCTAGTTCTCGAAAAATCCTAAAAGAGTTCTTTCAGGAGTTCCCCGATAATTCCTCTAGAATGTCCCCCAGGAGTTCACGGGAATTCATCCAGCAGTTCTCCTCAAGTTCTTCCTTCAGGAGATTATCAGGAATTCCTCCAAAGTTTCCCGGATATTCCCGTAGGAGATCCTCGGGAAGTCCTCCAGGAGTTCCCCGGGAATTCTTCAAGGAGTGTCCCGGAAGCTCCTCCAGGGATTCCCCAGGAAATCATCCAGAAACTTTCAGGTGCTTCCTCCAGGAAATCCCCGATAAAACTTCCGGGAGTTCCCCGGGAATGCATCCGGAAGTTCCCAGTTAATTCTTTCAGGAGTTCGCCGGGAGTATATCCAGGAGTTCCCCGTAAATTCTTGTAGGAGTTCCTCGGGAATTCCTACATAAATTCTTTTGAATTTCTCTGATGAGTTTCTAAGAAATTCCTCCAGGAGTTTCCCAGGAAATGATCTAAAATTACCTCTGAACTGCCGGTGGAAGCATATTTGTCCAATGTGCATTTTTGGCAATATTGAGTGTTTGCAGCTTATGAACATGAATCATAGTGTACTATCATATAGGGAAATAAAAACAGGTCAAGCATAGGTTTGCCCCCCAATATTTGACGATTTTTTAATTTTCCCATACATAAAAACAGAAAAAAAAACTCCTGGTGTAATCTTAAAAGAATATCTTGGAGAAAAACCAGAAGAAACTATAAGAGGAACCTATAAAGTTACTCCTAGTGGAGACTCAGAAGAAGCTTCTGAAGGAATCCCGGGAAAAGTTGCTGGAGGAAGGATATCCTAGATAAATCTGATAAACAATTCCTGGAGAAATCCCAAAAGTAATTTTTTGAGGATTCATATAAGAAACGCCTAGAGAAAACCTAGAGGGATGCCAAATAGTTCTATTTTAGAAAAAAAAAACTCCTGGAGAAATCTTAGAATGCATTCCTGTAGAAAATCCTAGAAGGAACTCTTGGAATGATCCCGGAAGGAATTCCTGCGGGAATCTCCGAATAAATATATGAGTGAACCAAAAAAAAAAATACTAGGGAAATCCCGGTTGAAATTATTGGAGGATGGTTCAAAAAAACTTCTGGTAGAATCTTAGAAAACACCTCTGGGGAAAACCCTGAAGGAACTCCTAGATCCTAGAAGATCCCATGCTCCTAAATCCTGGAAAAACATTAGTTCCTGCATGGAGGGTTTTTGTAGAAATTCCAATAAAAATCTCTGGGACATTTTATGAGAAACACCGGCGAACTCCTGGTTGATGTTCCGGTGGAATACCTGGAAGAATTTCAAGAGGATTTTCTGCGAAATCCCAGAGAAAAACCTTCGTACGGAATGAGTTCCCCCAGAATCTCAGCGCAATGTCTTTCATCATTATTCTCCTTGGAAAGCTTCACAACTCCGTTGGAATCTTTATCTGAATTTTCCCTAGAAGCCCACCCAAAAGTTATAAATTGAATCATTTCCCCCACACGCGCGCGAAAAAGTACATTTCAATTTCAATAACGTTTCCTGAGGAAACGAACGAAAATTCTCTAAGTCCAAATTGTAAACAACCTGGTGCCCTTTTCCTCACATCCTTCTTACAGCATCGTTGCGTTAAAATGCTGTCAATTAGACAAATGTCAAAATTACTTACAGAAAAAGGTGAAATTTTACTTGAGCGCTCTACTTGGCAACAGGAAACTTAGCTTAATGTTGATGTTTTTGACGTGAAATGAACCCTAAATGATGATTTCATGAAAAACTCATTTCGTTTTTTGTGCTTCGATAGAACGTACATTTTGCTTCGATATAACGTACACAAATTTTTTCCCCAAATTGCGCTAATTTTGGGTTACAAGGCTGATGCTGCAACACAGCATTGATATGAGTGATTTCGTAGTTTATCTGATGGTTAATCCTGGGAAAAAATGAAAAGTTCAATGTTGTACGTTATATCGAAGCAAAATGTACGTTATATCGAATTCTCTATATCGACGGTACTTTATATCGAGGGTACGTTATATCGAAGAATACCTGTATCTCAATAGATACATTTTTTAGATCAACAGGTTATGCTAGTCCATTACGATCGACTCATAATTGATGAACTGGCAACACTGTCACATTTTTTTAATCCTTATTATACTAGATATTGTTCAAATCATCACAAAACGTCTTTATATGGCATCGGACAATGTTTTTTTGTGAAATTTATAAACTGCACCTGATTTTATATGATACATTATATGAAAAAAATGAATATTTTTCTTAAAAACGCTTTATCTCAGGAACGACGCAAATTACCTTGGGGAGTTAAGCTTTTTCGATTGAAAAGCGTCTGATAAACACGATGGAATCAAAATTTTTAAAATCAAAATATACGTATTTTGAGAAAAATCGATTTTTAGTTTTAAAATTGAAAAATATGATATCTGGCAACACTGTATCAAAAAAATAATATTTTTTCTGGATTCCCTGAACGATTTCCGATATGAGAAATTTAATCCCCTAACACCCCACCAGTTTGTGAAACTAGACTTTTTTCGCAAAAATGTCGGTGTTCGAAAACTAACTAACCCAAGTTTCGTTTGAAATGAGTTGTAGAACACCTTACGATTACTCACATATTATTATCAATAATATTTCTGACCTCACAAATGAATGTTTTAAAGGTAGTGAAATTGATAAAAGCAATGCCGTTCTATTTTTGATGTCTAGTGTCCAGTTAAACACGTATTTTTATGTGTGGTAATCCTTATAGTATGCCTTTATTTCCAACAAACATTTGAAGTGAATTTGGAATAAGTAAATCAATGTTTATATGGTTTGGCGATTTTTCAAAGTAGTGTGTGAAGATGAATCCCTTAACAGCCCATGAGTTCTTAACACCCCATTTTACGGTATTTAAAACTTAACAGAACTTTAAAAGATATATACCATAGACGAGAGGAACAAACTTGTACTCTCTGGAGCGGATCTGGTGTGATGGTTAAAGCCCGTGACTGTCACGCCGAGGACCTGGGATCGAATCCCACTCCCGACATACTAAAAAAAATGTGAGTTTTCCTTCGGAAGGGAAGTAAAGTGTGGGTCCCGAGATGAACTTGCCTAAATCTCGTCAATACAGATAAAAAAAAGTACTAATTAGTACGGGCAACACAATAAAACCAAGAGTTTACCATGCCTACAACTTCTTAACGCGCTGATAAAACATTGTTGCTTCAAACCAAGGGGCTGTTCATAAACCACGTAGACCAAATTTCGGCCATCTCAGACCCCCCTCCCCCCTCGTACACTTTTGTCAATACAAAAATTTTGAAATTTGTATGGAGCGTAGACTTTGGCCAGACTCCTCCCCCCTCTCCCCAAAAAGTCTACGTGGTTTATGAACGGTCCCCTAGCTTTTCCTGTTCTAGGAAGCGACACAATTCCAACAGTGACGATAATAATGTTAGCAATGATTAGCAAAGATTAATACCGAGCTCTGTGCTACTGAGTTGACAACAGTTGAGGCAGCGCGGTACGCTGGAGGATCGATCATTACCGTTAAAGTAAGTTTTGATATTTATTAATAAAAAAACACTGACATGTAAGAGCAAGTGATCACATTTTTCTGACTAACGGTTTGTTGTCAAAAAAGACTTCGTCAGTTTTGAGAACTATCATGACAAAACCATACTACTACTCATAGTATATTCGAATCAATCAATAAATCGGTGCACGGTTCGAATGATTAAAATATTGTCTAAAATTGTTTAATGCTCTAAGATGTCAAGTAAATGTTTAATTTCAAGAAATTCTCTAACGTCCTCATTTTTATTCACATCATGTCCATTAAGAAGCTCCATGGATCAATATTGGATCCTTAACTATATCTTTTGAAAACTACTAAAATGCTTTCTTTATTTCTGAACGAAGCAAAAGAATTATAATCAAAAAATACTACACAACTATGCATTTTTGTTACTTACACAGTTAAAAATGTTATATCATTATATCATATGTAGCAAAAGGACCCCGTCATATTGCACACATGTTTCCATCAATTA
Organism: Aedes albopictus; assembly: GCF_035046485.1. Taxonomy (NCBI): domain Eukaryota; kingdom Metazoa; phylum Arthropoda; class Insecta; order Diptera; family Culicidae; genus Aedes; species Aedes albopictus. The sequence goes on along the minus strand of NC_085137.1, from coordinate 278,845,366 downwards.
ATATTGTACGTGGATTTGCTAACTGAACACGACGAATCAGAACCGTCGTTTTTGGAATCGCCGTTGGAATCGTCGTTCGAATGTAGAGCGAGACAGCAACCAAACTGACACATCTCTTTGACATATTTAACGTAGGAGCAACACGTGCGTGAGGTTCTCTCTCTCGGTTGGTGTGGTTTGTTTTGATTCAATCTGACATTTCTTTTTTGCTGCTCATGCTGACGATGCTGCCAGCTGATGATGGTAAGGATGGAGGAGCATAGTCGGAGGGGTGCTCCAATGTGTTTTCAGAAGAATTCGTCGAGATAAAAAGTTTTTGTTATAAAAAATATGGAAAATTCTAGTTCAAAAGTTCAGCATTAAACTTTTCAATGCATGTTACGTATATTATTTTACAGAGAATCAGTCTAGAGGTCGTTTAACGTAATAAGAGCATTAACATAAAAGTCTATAGTTTTACAAGAACGCATTGAAACGCTCCTTGAAATTTAACGGCGATTCCCAACCAGCTCAAGCAAATTCCCTTGGAATTCATCTTCGAAGTAAAATCACAATAAATTTACAGCTTGCTCTCAGTATGAAGCTTGCGTTCAACATTCCATACAAGAAATTATTTGATGTAAAATTAAGTTAAAAGAGATAGAAATTCGTACGCAATTTTTTTTTTCGTCAGGCATAATTTCAGATATTTTGCTGAGTAGTAACCATTCTCCGTTAATAGTTTTCTTTGTTTTCTTGAATTGAAATGGAACACATATAGGGTATGAATGTCATAAGCAATTTTACGCTCACCGGTGGCATTAGCTCGTTGTTAACACGTGATTTGAAACACATTTTGGTTAGAAACCCGATCATTGCAAAACATGACTATTTAATGCATTGAAAAGGCACTCATGTGTCATATATGTGCTATCAGTGCATTCCAATGCACGTTAGTGTCAAAGTTACGTTACAATTAGCGTATGTCATTTGCTCGTTGCGAAGCAAATGTGTTGAAATAAGTGAACGGCCGCTGTTGTAGACGGCTCCCTATGAAAATATAGAGACTGGCCGTTGGTTTTTTAGCTATATCTCTGAAACGGTGAGAGATTCCATTTTAGCGTCAAAGAACAAAGGGAAGAACATTTGTTTTTGCGCTTAGAAATATTATGCTTAAAATAATCTATGATACAGATGGTACTTTTATCAGCATTTTAAGACGTTTTTTCTCTATGGTGAAAAATGTTCTGAGAAACTTTTTTTCTTAATGTATTCTTATTTGGATTGCTGAGGTAATTTGGCGTCGATTTCACTACAAAAAGTTTGTTCTACGATGCATAGTTTTTAAGATATGATTTTTTGAAGTTTGAGGTGTATTACAAAATTTAAAAAAAATCGTGAAATTTCATCTAGCGTTTCCCGGAAAAATAGTCCACTATGATTTTGTGTTCGGTAATAAAAAAAATCCCCTATAGCCCTTTTCAAAAGTCAGTCTAGAAAAAAAAAATAAAAAGTGGCTTATCTGGGCAAGGTCTACACGATTCTTCCCCATTACCCCGAATGCCACTTCCCCGAACGCCATTACCCCGAACGCCAGTACCCCGAAAGCCATTACCCCGAATAGGCTATTACCCCGAATGGGTCATTACCCCGCATACCACTACCCCGAATAGACCACTACCTCGAACGCCATTACCCCGAAAGCATATTTTTAAATAGCTTATTCTGATGATGGTTTATACATACTTTTGTAAAGGATATTGAAGGAGAAGCCATTGTTGAAAGAAGAAATAATTCAATAACATTACTGACAGCTTCAATACCAGAAGATACTATTTGAAAGAATAACCTTAAAACAACATAAAGGAGCTATGCGCAGTGTAAAGAATTAGCCGCTAGGCGTGCGCAGTGTAAAGAATAAGCCTAAATGAAAATTCACAAATAAAAAGAATTTAAAAAAATCTAGCGTGAGCAACTTTTTTTTTTCTCACTCACTTTCGTAAACAAACCCATGAAAGAACAGATAAAAGAGAGGGCATTTTGCTCTTCTATCTCGCTTTTTCTTGAGTATATCAAAAAGAATGAGCGAGAAAAAAAGCTGCGCACGCAAGTGAATGCGTGTTAGAGCTGATCTTGCATGAGATATAACTGCCAGAAAAGGTCCGTTAAATACTGGCTGTCAATACTGGCTCATTAGGCCTAAAAGACATTTGGACAAACTATCACTATGCCAAATGATCATAAGGCTAGATGAAAATTATACCGATCGAACCGATCGATGAAAATTATAACCGACAAACTATCACTATGCCAAATGATCATAAGGCTAGATCATTATATCATCATATTATACCGATCGAAAAATTGGCCTCGAAAGAACAGCCTATACCTAGAAGAAGGTAAAATCTCTCAAGGAGGAATAGACAGTTTGGTAATTAAACTCTGTAACAACACATTCTAAACAAGAGGAAATTTTAGTTAAAATACACATTAATAAAAAAAAAAACAAGAGGAAAAATGTGGTTAATAGGTTCGTCGCTCACAAGATCTGCATGGTTATAACTAGAAAGAACAGCCTATAAATTAAAGAAGGGTAAATCTCCTATGGGTCCATTCATAATCCACGTAGACCAAATTTCGGTCACCACCTCATACCTCTTCTCCTCCCTGTCAAATAATTTTGTCCATATAAAAATTTGGAAAATTGTATGGAGCGTAGACTATGGATAGACCCCTTCGTCTGAAACTCTACCTAGTTTATGCACGACTTCTATACAGAAACACGCAAGGGCCAATAAACCACCAGGCTACCGAACAACTCTGTAACAATATAGGTCGAAAGAATAGTCCAATTTTCAAAGAAGGAAAAACACCAGATGAAATTAATAGATTAGTCGTCAATCAAATCGGTAACGATGTAACTAGAAAGAACAGCCTATAAATTGAAGAAGGGCAAATCTCATATACAGTAAGCAGTTCAACCGCCAGCAAACTATATAAGTGCACCTAGAAAAACAGCCTTTGACGAGAAGAAAAGTTATAGTTTAATCGCCAGTCAAAAAAAGTCCATTTGGTCAAACGATAGTACTAAAATCTTGAAAATATTTGAAAACAATTTTAGGGCTTGACGTTCCGGAAACTGATCATCATCTGATAAAATTATTTAAAATAAGAAACAAAATATCAGATCATGTTTAAATGTACTAAAATTAATTAATTAATTAAAAATAGTATAGAACTAATTCATCATAGTAAAGCCACAGCAAATGCATACTGATAGACTCAATCAAGAGAATGAGTTTATACATATTTGAACTGAACCGCTACACTCCAGCATAGCCATGAAGATTGATGCCGAATAAATTATAGATCGACTGAAGAGCAGGCCTCGGAAAAACAGTCTATTCTCAAGAGAAAAAAAATATCGGACCAATTTGGTCGCCAGTTAATTTTCAAAAACTTAAATTGAAAGAACAGCCTATTATTCGAAGAAGAACAAATCCACTATGGAAATAGTAGTTCGTCTGTAAATAAACTATATAGCACTCAAACTCGAAAGAACAGCCTCTGATTGAAAAAAGGAAAAATGTCTATAGATAAATTAACAGACTGCCAAACAACTCTGCAACAGTACACGGTTGGACACTGCAAACTCAAAAGAACAGCCTATTTTTAAAGAAAGCAAACATTTGCATAAGTTCGGTTTGACCATTATAGGGAAGGGTGGAGGAGAATGTTCATTCACTAGTTACTGATTACCGTTTTCTAACTTATAACCATCAACTTTTAATCGGCCGTCACTTTTTTGGTGATCTCCTGGATGATTGGGGGTAATGACCCATTCGGGGTAGTGGCTTTCGGGGTAATGGCCTATTCGGGGTAATGTCATTCGGGGTAATGGCTTTCGGGGTAATGGCTTTCGGGGTGCTGACTTTCGGGGTAATGACCCATTCGGGGTAGTGACTTTCGGGGTAGTGGCCTATTCGGGGTAATGGCTTTCGGGGTAGTGGCATTCGGAGTAATGGCGTTCGGGGTAGTGGGGTGGAGCCGTCTACACACCAAGAAAGTTTCGTTGTAATCTGAGAGGGTGCTGCAAACATTTGTTCGAGTTGTCGCGAAATCCGTCAACTCAGTAACAAATTTTGAAAACGACGTATAATCAATGCTACACCATTGATTATACGTCGTTTTCAAAATTTGTTACTGAACTGTTTTAATTAAAGCCGACGTTTCGAGCGTTTATTCACTCATCTTCAGGGCAAATTTACATACACCGTTTGAGTAATCAAGTCATTTGTTTTACAAAAAAAAAACTAACATTTTACATTTCACCCTCTCATATAGGGTAACGGAGTTATTTTGGACCCCTTTAGGAAGTGGATGAACAATTAAGCGAAAAAGAAAGTTACCACTTCAAAATATGGATAATTTCAGTAGAGCAACATGTTTTCTGTTGAAAAAGGCCAAACAGAACTCAAAATTGTCGTAGTAAATACAAGAAATATCAAAACTCCTGAAGGATCTCGGGCTTCTATTTTGGACCACATGATTTTGTTTTTGACCACCAAGTGCACATATTTTGGCCCACCAAATTAAACTTCAATTGATTGATGAAATGAAAGCCACCTCAGCAAAAATTTAAACAGACCGTAAAATGGGGTGTTAAGAACTCATGGGGTGTTAAGAGATTAATCTTCACACACTACTTTGAAAAATCGCCAAACCGTATAAAAATTGATTTACTTATTCCAAATTCGCTTCAAATGTGTGTTCGAAATAAAGGCATACTATGAGGATTACTACTCATTCAAATACGTTTTTAACTTGACACTAGACATCAAAAATAGAACGGCATTGCTTTTCGCCACCATTGAAACATTCATTTGTGAGGTCAGAAATATTATTAGGAAAAATATATGAGTAATCGTAAGGTGTTCTACAACTCATTTCAAACGAAACTAGGGTAAAATATTTGATGTAACTAAGGTGGTTTTCGAATGCCGACATTTTTTGTGAAAAAAGTCTAGTTTCTAGTGGTGGGGTGTTAAAGGATTAGTTTTCTCATATCACTTTTTTTATTTTTGTATCATGAAGTTTTGAGGCGATTGATTTATTGTATATCAGTTACTATTCTGAATGAGGTATTACGAATTTCATTTTGGGTCATAAACATCTCAACAATTGCTATGGATGATAAATTCAACTAATACAATATAGATCTTAAGCAAGTGTTTGATTGATACATATAATCAGAAAATTGGACAAATATGTATTACTCAATGCCACAGTAGTCCCCTCTTAACAGAAGTTTGTGTTCTTTAGGTGTTTTGTAATGTTTTTACGAAGGCGTATTCTTTAAGATAGATTTTCCGTCTGCTTTCTTATTTAAATATTTTTAATTATTGGCGCTAAAACGTCACAGCTTTTTGAAAATGTGGAATATGCTCACTTGTTCCATATATTATGTAAACCAGACTGCCACTAACTCTTGCAAAAGAAAGTATTTATGAGGATGACTTATGGATGCTAAAATATTTCAGAATCTAAAATACGACCTATCACCGATGTTCCAGGGTAGAAATATCAGCATTGAATACACAGTTTACACCCTGGGCCCATATAGCCGAGGCGATAAACGCACGGGTATTCAGCATGACCATGCTGAGGGTGACGGGTTCGAATCCCGGTCGGTCCAGGATCTTTTCGTAAAGGAAATTTACTTGACTTCCTTGGGCATAAAGTATCTTCGTGCCTGCCACACGATATACTCATGCAAAATGGTCATTGGCAGAGGAAGCTCTCAGTTAATAACTGTGGAAGTGCTCATAGAATACTAAGCTAAGAAGCAGGCTTTGTCCCAATGAGAACATTACGCCAAGAAGAGAGAGACCCTGGGTCATCCAATGATACTTGCATATAAAACATTTCAGTATAAATGAGCTTTTAAGTGAACAAAAATTTGTAAATACACATCGTTAGTTTACAACCTGTTGGTCAGTCTGAACTATTCAATTTGGTTACTCTAAATAGAAACTGTGAATAATGTGTTTGATAAAAACTGAAGCCACTTAGGTATAATTGACGGTATTTTTTCTGAATTCGAGGCTTTAACAAAAAAAAATTCATATACAAAGGTAGATGGCAATAAAATAGTCCCTGCACCTTCAAGACAATGATAATCTTTTTCGGTGATGTTCAACAAATATTGCAGTCACTGTTAACAGTTTATCCATTTTTATCTTTCTTTGAAATATAAGAACTTTTACATCCATTCTCTTAAATTCCTTAACACCCCATTTTCATATTTTCCAAAAATTCGCACACTTTGTTAAATATCTTCAATTTCTCGATTTTTTTTCCGTCCCTTAACACCCCATTTTACGTTAGTTATAACTACGTGAAGTTTACATCTTTTCTATTCATTTTTTGAGGCAGGGAACGTTTAAAAATTACGTAACGGTAAAAAAGATGAAATTTTGTTGCAATTGCCAGTTTTTACGCATTGTAATATGATGTTTCATAAAAAAAAGTTACGCAAAACGTGTGTTTATTAACTATTGCATGTCGTTAGTCAACAAGCATGAATTACATAACGCTTCATAGAAGTGTGAAAGTCTAGTGGTTTTGCTAAATATAAAGGCTTTCCACACATATTGTAATGAGTGGAAAGGCCATCAAAAATAAAATAATTTGAATGATATGTAAATTATCAAATATACATTAGATAACACATTGTCTCAGACAACAACTGGTTGCCGAGAAGGACATTTTTCCTAAACTGGATGACTGAACACCTGAAAATTTCAACTTGTCAAAAAGTTGTTATGACACAAATCGAATCGAAATTTTCAACTTGGCGAAAAGTTGTTATAACAAATCGAACCCACAACAATCTCATTGTAAAATAAACGTATAACAACCCAGATCACGGGACCTGACGGGACCTTATTGTATTTATCTGTTTTCAGAGCACATTACATTGGCATGAATATTTTCTCCCTTTAGAAGGAACTGGAGAGATGGATCTGACAGGTAGTCCAAAATATGTCCACATCTGAATCTGTTGAACATATTTTGGCCATACCTCAAACCATCATTTTAGTAAATACTAGCTGAATGACCCGGCTTTGCTCGGGTTTATTTATTGAGGAGGATTGAAGCAAATGCGAATTCCCATTTAGCCGAATGGGTGCCGGTTTTCCGCAAGGCCATGCTGAAGATGAAGAGATTCCAAGTGACATAAAAGCCACATGAAAAACTGTCAAAAACCTAGAATTCCGAAGCATACTAAGTATACTAAAGTTTAAATCTACTGATACGATTCTACGGCATAGTGTGCCACTGTATTGGCCGCATAATATACACATTTATGGAATGAAAATCAAAGAAGCCATTCAATCAAAAACAGTAGCTGTGTTCAGGGGTCTCCAGTTAGCCTAGTGGTTAAAGCTATGGATCATCAATCCGGAGATGGCCGGTTCGATTCCCGTACCGGTCGGGAAAATTTTCTCGACTCCCAGGGCATAGTGTATCATTGTATCACAATAGACAAATTCATGCAATGGCAGGCAAAGAAAGCCCTTCAATTAATAACTGTGGAAGTGCTGAAAAAACATGAAGTTGAAGCGAGGCAGGCTAAGTCCCAGTGGGGACGTCGAGCCATAAAAGAAGAAGAAGAAGCTGTGTTCAAAAGATAAACACTAAGCTGAATAGAGACAGGCCAAGTTCAATACCATAACTTGAATTTTATTTTCGTTTCTGCCAACAGTGCACATGGCATTTGCTAGATTTATTTGTTTCATAGATTTCAATATAAATTATGATTCTTCATGTTTTGCTCTGTCAACAAACAGTTCAAAATAAATTAAAGCTCTCACCATTTTTCAACGGCACTTTGAGAAAGTGTTGAAGGTTTATATACATCTCAGGTATCATAGAGAAATGTAACGAAAATAAAATATGGGCTTTTCAGATAAGTTTTGTTGCGTTTTCTGTGTCCTGTCAAATTGCGGAGCCGCGGTTTCAAATCTCAATCAATAGACATAAGGGAACGTCCATAAATTACGTCACGCAAAAATTGCCCATTTTCAACCCCCCCCCCCCTATGTACTTTTTGTATGAGACCTCTGAAATTTTTGTATTGGTCGTCACACTTTGCTGAACCCCCCACCCCCCCCCCTCCCCCCTAAGAGCGTGACGTAATTTATGGACGTTCCCTAATATGATTGCGTTACAACGTGTAAACGCTTGCTGTCCGACTCGTCGGACTAAAAAAGGAAAATCACCTATGTTTGCATTCTACCGGGCAAATGCTTAGATATGCTGTTCGCCTAGAAGTGAATCGACGCAAACTCGGCGCATCGGACTTTCGGAACATCGGCGGCTTCCTGCCGCCGATGTTCCTCAGTCCTTCATACAGTTGCAACGCAAAACGTTGCCAGAGGCTGTTAAATATTTTTTGGTAAACGAATGTTTTCGGTCCGCTATCTTGATTTCCAAAATGGCGTTCGATATCGATTTGAAATTTCTATTCATCAAACCCGATCGATTAATACCCATATTGCAAGGTATCATGGCTCAAACCACCATTCCATGGCCAGTATCTTGGATTATGGTCCACCATCTGGGATTTATAGTGCGGCATCTTGGAATCCAAAAATGGCGTCAAATATCGATTTTTGACTTCTACTAATCAAACCCGATCGATTGATACCCATATTGCTTGGTATTATAGCACAAACCGCCATTTCATGGTCGCCATCTTGGATTATGTTCGCCATCTTGGATTTCAAAATGTCGTTACATATAGATTTTCGACTTTTACTCATCGAGTCCGATCGATAGATATCCATATTACATGGTATCATGGCTCAAACCACCATTACATGCCCGCCATCTTGGATTATGGTCCACCATCTTGGTATTATAGTCCGCCATCTTGGATTAAATATCAATTTTTTACTTCTACTCATGAAGCCCGATCGTAAGATTGCATGGTGTCATAGCTCAAACCACCATTCCATGGCCGCCATCTTGGAATATGGTCCGCCATCTTGGAATATAGTCCGCCATCTTGGATTCCCAAATGGCGTCGGATATTGATTTTTGACTTCTACTCAGAAAGCTCGATCGATAGATAGCCATATTGCATGGTATCTGACAAATCGGAACTACGGAGTGTACTTACAACTTCTTTATTAGACGACCAGATCGGGAAAGAGAACGTACAATGGTTTACAATCGCTTATATAGTGTTGATACCGGAAATGCTCATCCACACATTTCCGACAAGATAATTAATGATCCTCAAACTTGTCCAGATCAGATCGAGGGATATATAATACACTTTCTGTCATCTCCCTTCTTAAATTAAATAATTACGTTATTAGAACAACGTTATAATACGTACTTACTCAATATCTAAAAAAATCTGGCTTCTGCTTTCTTCGAGTACTTTTCCGGAATTTCACCGGCCTATCAAAATTGATGATCGAAGAACTTGTTCTTCTTCTCTTTGATCCACTTCTACTAACTTTAGGATAAATGTAATCATTTTTAATGAATCTTTCTTTTAGTTGATTTTTACTTGCTAATTTAACTGATCTGTTGATATCTAAGTAGTATGTACTAGGACTATTGATTCCAACCACTTAAGCTACCATCCAATTTCTATCCGCTTTAAATTCATTTTTATGCCAGACCAGCTCATCAACCTTGAACTTTTTACTTGAACACTGCTGACTACGAACATTACCTGATTTACTGTGACGTTTACTTTTCTCTTCCGACACGCTATTACCTGGAATCGGAAAAACTAACCTAATCGTTAAAAGTTACTTTCTTAGGTTTTATCTTTTTCGCTTCTCGATCATTCTCCAACTTTACATCAAGTTCATTTTGGGTTCAAATTTGGAAATTTTATCATTGGGACTACAATTTAATGTTTAACTGTAACTGTTTCTATTACTCATCAGAAAAATCTTAATCAACTTATTCAAATTTTTGTGCATATACCTTGGGTCATTCAGCCTGTCCGTTCGATTCCGGATTATAGCTAGGACTTTTAATCAATTTAATCCCTAACCATTTTGCCCAACTGCCAAACATTTCGCTACCAAAAGGTGGTCCGTTATCTGAGACTATCGAATCACAATACCCAAAAACCAAAAATAGAGCAACTAAGACATCAATTACCGATTGAGCGTCCGTACTTCTCATCACCTTTTTTTTTTTTGGTAACGGTTCTCGCGGTCACATTACAAGCTCTACAACCCCTAACGAATCTTTCAACGTCGTCGTTCATACCTCGCCAGTAAACGTATCTACGAGCCATTTGCTTCATCCGGACGATGCCCAAATGACAGCCATGCAGTAGCTCAAGAATACGTTCTCGGTACACTCAGAAATAGAAGTATACACGGAATTACTATTATTTATGCATTTTATATCCGCATCTCTCTCACTCTCTTTCTGTTTTCATGCTATCTGCCGTTTAGCCTGGGTTGAAGAGAAGTGGTTCGTCAACCCAGGCGAAGCACCAGATAGCATGAAAACAGAAAGAGAGTGTGAGAGATGCGGATACAAAATGCATAAATAATAGTAATTCCGTGTATACTTTTATTTCTGAGTGTACGATGAGGGAATCATAACTCTCTCACAGAACAACAAACACTCACCATCCGTCGACAGGGAACTCACTCTCTCATAATAGAACTTCAAATCATCCGTTACCGCGTGGTCTTCCTAACCGTCATTTACACACTTGTATAGTTTACGATAGAACTTGTCCTTTTGCGTTTCTCTCCCAATGAGTTCCAAATTTATTGGAATCTCGTCACGCACACAATTCACCATTACCTCAGAATCTACACCTGTTTCTCCTTCGACCGGCAACGTGGATAACGCATCAACCTCCGGCATTTCCTTCCCTTTCCTGTACACAATATCAAAATCAAATATCGAAATCGCATAAGCACACTTCAGTAACCTGGCCGCCGCCAGCGGTGGAATACCGCTCAAACCACCATTCAATGGCCGCCATATTTGATTCCAAAATGGCGTCGGAAATTGGTTTTTGACTTCTTCTCATCAAGCCCGATCGATGGATACCCATATTGCATGATATCATAGCTCAATCTATCATTTCATGGCCACCATTTTGGATTGTGGTCACCATTTTGGATTCTAAAATGGCGTCGGATATTGATTTTTGACTTCTACTCATCAAGCCCGATCGATGAATACCCATATTGCATGGTATCAAAGCTCAACCTACCATTTAATGGCCGCCATTTTGGATTGTGGTCGACATTTTGGATTCTAAAATGGCGCCAGATATTGATTTTTGACTTCTACAAGCCCGATCGATAGATTCCCATATTGTATGATGTAATAGCTCAAACCTCCATTCCATGGCCGCCATCTTGGATTATGGTCCGCCATCTTGGCCATCTTCGCGGCCAAAATGGCGTCAAATATCTATTTTCGACTTCTTCTCATCAAGCCCGATCGATAGATACCCATATTGCATAGTATTCGTAAAATATTTACCGTTAAATAGCATGCCTTCTGATGTTTTGGCCGCCATCTTGAAACTCGAACCGCCATCTTGAATTCCAATACTCTTATAACCAACGCCTTAATCTAACAATCAGTTTTCAGCTAGCACTCGACTGGTTCGGTCAGCTTGTTGCTGTAGAGCAATCTTTCGGTATCGCTATTATCTGCAATACGAAAAAATACAATAGTTATAGACTTCAGTGTGCTTCCAGTGCGGCCGAATGCAGGAACTATTGAAAAATTCCTGTGCAATGAGCTTAAGATTCAGATGACTGACATCCAAAAACTTCAACTGCATACAATTCGAAACTGTGCGTTCATCGAAATGCGCAGTTTAGAAGCAGCCGAACATTTGCTTGCTTCACATCACCTAAAGCATTCCATGTCCGCGGGGAACAAAAAGTTCAACCTCCCCATATACATGGAAGACACGGCTATAAACGTTCGCATCCACGATCGCCGCCAGGGATTCCTAATGCAGTTGTCGCCGAACACATGAAGAAATACGGGAAAGTTGTTTTTAAGTCGCACGTGAATTGTGGAAAAAAATCTTCGTGGGAATCCCAAACGGTGTTCGGGTGGTGCGAATTGAACTCAACACGTACATACCGTCGTTCGTCAAAATCCAGAACCAACTTACTACTCACTACTCACAAATACCGACCTGCAGGCAGTGTGAAAGGAAGGCACATCCAAATCTAAAATGCTCGGAAGCTGCAGCAAAACAAAAACAAGACATCGAAAGGATGACCCAACCATGCGACTTACAATCAGACCAACGAAAACGGCAACCTGCGAACGCTGTAGCTGACAACCCGACGAAGATGGATCTCACAATCGAAAAGGAACAATGCACCTCCAGCCAACAACAGCCGAAACGAAACGCTTGCCAGTTCAACCGAAGTACGTTCTCCACCACGAAAAAAAGCCTCTACAGTTCCACCAAATAAGTGTGATGCGCTGTGCGAGACCAACGACGACGACAACGGTGACGAACGCGAAGCAATGAACACTGCGGATACTGATACAGATTCAGACTCAGGCCCGGACCCAGCGCGAGATGACGTCGACGGATGGCTACTGAAGTTCAGTAAACGGTCAAAGCGACAGGATAAACTAATGTGTGGCTGCGTGGTCGTGCGGCTAGTGTCACCAAGCATTTAGTCGCATCGTGCTAGGAGCGCGGGTTCGATTCCCGCCGCAGCTGTCAGGAAAAGTTTTCGGCTGTGCCACTGGGCGTTGCATGCTAGTCCGTTGTCTAGTGTCGTGCTTCCTTCAAGGAGCGAATAGCTCACTGGAAGTACTAAACGTGTCCGTGTCTTTAAAAGGTAAATCCAACGGAAGCTAACGATCCCTCCGCATCTGGTGGCAGGAATGAGAACCTTATGAAAAACGTGGCTCCACCAAAATTTCACACGGCGTAGCATAGGCAAAGTGCACTTTTTTCACTTTTTCATATCGAATTCCGCATTGTAGAGAAACAAACGAGCACTTTTTGAAAAGAAAATCTAATTCTCTTTCAGATGCGCTTAGATCCGGTAGGTTCTTACGCACAACTTATGTGATTAATTTGAGGAGCTCTTGCTATGCCTCCGGCGGGCAATCTTCCGGATTTTTTGTTAGCTGGCCAATCCGGTGTCTGTCGCCGTGAGCATCGAGATTGATGATAATAGAAGCCATTACCAATGGAAAATAGCAACCACCAAGGCAAAATATGAGTTAATTTTGAAAACGAAAAATTGATTTTTGGATGTAAACAAACGATTTTCACCTTATCTCACTTAACGCCTCTACAATTGGGGGTCATCCAAATTCACCTATAGCAAAATAGACGAGTGCACCGATGAACATTGAGTTCATCGAGCCTTAAATTTTTTGACAGCACAGCGGGGTCGACTCTCAACAACTTCTACTCAGAGATGCATCACCAAATTGCGCTAATAATTGTTTTCTTCGATTTCTTATATGAATTTTCTTTTAAACTGATGCTTATGCATGTAGTTAATGCCCTAGCCCATATTTTTACAACTTTATCGCGAAAACTAGATGCAACAATTTAAATAAATTTTCAGCTGGGTAGAAGTTGTTGAGAGTCGACCCCGCTGTGGTGTCAAAATTCGCGGCCCGAGTGAACTTTCCGCGAGCGGTGCACTCGTCTATATTGTAATCGATCAAAATAATGAACTGTACACGGTAAAAAATCTGCACTCTGATATGAACAGATTGGCACTTGAATTCGCACTACTGTCCAAACAGTTTGTGATCATCTAAATATCATTTGAAAAAGAACATCCAATGCCTCTTCAGTTTTACTGGAAGTGCACTTCAATTCATTGTTGATAATATTTTGATTTCAAAATAAAAAATAAAAAAGCGTACCCCCGCAACACCAAGATTCGATACCAGGACCTTGAGATACACGGTCTTCTGCTTTACCACTACACTACTTCACATCTGATGATGAGGTGCGAATCGAAGCGAAACACTTTCTACCACCTGTCATCTATATTTACTTTCATGCCCAAAACAGTCATTAGAAAATCAACAGCTTTTCACTTTCGATTGTATTGCTTTGTACATTAGTGCAAATCGAAGTGATTTTCAGTTTATTTCTTCGGTGGGTCTGTTTTGGTTCTCAAATCAAAACTGACAGCATTGCGATTTAAAAGGAAAAGAATTTCTAATCATGTTGATTGAGACGTTGAATAGTTAAGGGATTTTTCCCTTCCATCCAGTGTGCAGAATTTTTACCGTGTAATGAATAATTTGTATTTAATTTTTTTGACACGAATGCACTGTTAGTGTAAAGTGTCGGTAATAAAACAAAAAACAATCTAACATATGTGTATACAGTGACGACTCGTTCGTTGAGAGCTCGTTAGATGGGCTGTCTCGATGGTTGAATGTTCACTGGTTGGGGCAAAACCCTACTAAAAAGCACTGTCAATGTCAAAATAGATGTCAAAACGAGTTTGACGTCTGACCGCCGTCGCATCACAGCTCCTGTATACAGAACGTTTACGCAAGTATGTGAGTGTTCCGTGACGTATTTCTCGTCACTTGCGTGTGTCTAGAGCATTTTGATCAGTTGTCAGTTGCCCAAACGAACGAACACGATTCGCTAATCGGGGCGCAGTCGTGACCCAACCAGCGAATCCTGACTGTACCAAAATTTGGTTGAGGCATTCCAGAGTTATGCTGGAACATACATACATACATACAAACAAATAAAGATACAAACATACAAACATACAAATTAACATACAAACATACTTACATTGACTTTTATACATATATAGATATAGATTATCGCTCCAGTTAAGAACAGTTTGTTTTGAGTTCTTACAAGGCCCTAACTACATTGCACAGTGTTGGAAATCGATGATTTTGCGATCAAAATTAAATAACTTTTTTTAGGTTGGTTCTAGAGGTTTGGCGTGTTCTACAAAGTTTTTCTGCATGCTAAAAGGCGTCTTTTGATAAAATGTAATAAATGATTAATCCCCCTAGAAGTGAGATAAACATTTTATTTTTTCGATATATTCTTTTAGAGGTTTGACGTCTTCGGCAAAGTTGTAGCCCATAATAAGAAAAGAAAAATCGTAGAACATGTAAAAGCTCCACCTCTTACGGTTTTCGAGATATGGAGCGTTTTGTGCGAAGTACCCCTAAAACTAGTTTTTTTCAGTGTAGCTTCAACATTTAAAATCCTACAGTTTTGTGACCTACTACAAACTAGTTCAGGACGTCAAAATACACATTTCTTCCGAAGATGTTAAGTCATTATATCTTAAAACAAAAAAGTTATAGGCAAATTTATCATATTTTAAGGTGTACTTTCACCTTAGGTAACTATTTCCGGCGCAAAATAGCGCAGATGGCTCAGTCGGTAGTTGAAAGATTAGACTTTTTACTACCACTTGGGGATGGAAACCCTCGTGGGCAATAGTGGGAAAGGTTGTTTAAATACATGACAAAAACTTAATTATGTTGCCTGTAATACAAGAAAAAATATAATTTAGGAGCCCGCTGTATTTTTTACCGCATTGCGTAATTTCCGGCAATATTTTACAACATTTTTGAGCATGATTTATTTATTTATTTATTTACTTAAATTAGCGACACTTTACACCAAAGGTGCATTCGTGTCGTTTTTGAGCATTGTTTTTACCAAACAGAATACAGCGTCCGTTCGCTCGTTGCAAACCCGTCCGTTGCAACGCTTTTTAGTTGCAAGTCCGCTAATAAGCCATTTTACGAGACGTTTCAGAACAGCTGATCGCAGCAGCGGCGTCAACTGACAGAATTCCACGCACGTTTGTTTTGCTGGAATATCGTGTAATTTTTGAAAAAGTACTTGTTCGATAAATTGGAGATATGAGAAATTTGTGCCAAAATAGGCTCATAAGCTGTCGTAAAAGCAATACAAAACTCAATAATTAATCAGGTATTTTTTTCGTTGCGATTCACTCGTTAACTTGCGAAAAAAAAATTAAATAAAAATTTCTAATTATTGTTTTAGCCAGTTTCAAAAACTACGCTTGACTTGCGCGCAGAACCATCATCAACCGGATGATGATTGAAAACGTAAACATCAGAGCGCGTACTTCTGTCGTTTGGCTAGCCTCATAAAATAGACTATTGCAAAATTGGACAAGTTTTTGCAATTAAAAAGCAAGCATATGTCAAATTCGTACTGTCAGTTATGCTGTCAGTGCATTCCGATGCACTTTAGTATCAAAGTGACGTTGCAGCGAATGACATTCGCTCGTTGCAAAGTAAACATTTTGCAACTAGCGAACGGCCGCTGTATTTTATTGTGGAGCGGACCTGGTTGGATGGTTAGAACACGTGACTATCACGCCGAGGACCTGGGATCGAATCCCACTCCCGACAAACTCACAATATGTGAGTTCTTCCTTCGGAAGGGAAGTAAAGCGTGGGTCCCGAGATGCACTAGCCTGAGGCTAAAAATCTCGTTAATACAGATAAAAAAAAATATTTTATTGATGATTTTGAATTCATATTGTTTACCATCAGATGGTCAGGCAATTTTTGATAAAGTTACTTTAAAATTACCTGTTTGAAGTTTTTTTTGGGACAATTTTCAAGTTCAAGTAGCGCTAGGAATAGGAAAAAGGAAATATTAAACAGTTAAGGATGTGCATCAAAACATAGAGTAATTTTTTATGTATTTATATTTATACTTGTTGTTTGACTTTTCAACTACGGAATCAGTATCGGAAAATATTAGGAAAAGTTTTGATTCATCCGATAGCAGAGTAACAGCTTTTTCGGTAATCCACGAGTTTGACTTACAACTGGGAAGCAATTGAAATATATCAGATATAAATCAATAAAATACAGGGTGTGCCGAGAAATAATGCGATAGTTTATTTTTTCAAACATATTTTTAATACGGGATGAATGACCCATAAAAGGTTAAAATCCCTGGTAATAAACAAACAAACAAACATATTTTTTTAATTTCTTGACGTTAACCAGTTACATGTTTTGACGTCCGATCGTCTGTATCATGAGGTTATTGAAGTATTTTTCATATTTTTAACAGTACTTTTCACGAAAATCGGGTTGAAAATAAAATTTCATATCAAATTGATCATTTGATATAAAAGATTTACTTTATTTTCACCAGGAAATCGTCAAAATATGTATTGAAGAATGTAAAATTACAACTACCTTAATTAGAACTGCGAAGGTATTTATCAAAACGCATTTAATATTTTAACCACCTATGCCATTCAATTTTATGACTATTGGGTAGACAGTAGCCTGGTACACGGTTTATATGGGAAAATATAAAAAAAATGGAAAAACTCCAACTCCTGTATACTTTTTGAGTTCCATTTTGGTCCCATATCAACTGTGCAAAATTTCAGATCGATCGAAGAAACTATATTTTAGCGCCCGCCATTCTTAGTTTTTCATACGATTTACTATGGGGAATATTTACTTCTTCAAAGAAAAATCGCTTGAGGTCATCCATTGATCCCTAAAAATAAGCCGTTGAATGATTACTGTAGATAACTTCACGAGGAATCAGACCTCCAAAGACCGCAAAGCGATGTGGCATTCGTGGAAAAAGTTATTAAGCCTTTCCCGATCGATAAAATGACGAGATTTTATTATTTATTGTTATTCCTTACATGTTAAACAGCTTTGACATGCCATTCGGTTTTCAGTCAATAACTTTTTCCACATGCCTTAGATCGCTTTGCGGTCTTCAGAGGGGTTGTTCCTCGTAAAATTTCCAACAGAAATCATTTATTGCGCGCAAACCCCAAAATTTTATTCCCACCTTTGGGTGTCCGCACCGAAGACCCAGCGCCAGATTCGGCGACAAAGAGATTTGACAGCAGTCGCCGGACAGTTGGCAATCCTGATATTTGACGGCGGTCATCCGTTAGCTGTGGGAGTGGATTGTTGTCATGCAAATAGAGCATTTCGCTGAAAATGCATGTGTATTTTGTTATTGTTGACAGATTTTTTTTTGTGTTAGTGTGGAATATAGCGATTTGCTGTATCGCGTAAGCTTTCGCTGGGAGAAAACGTCACATAACTCAGCGAGGCAAAGAAAATTTTCAATGAAAAATGCAATATCGATATATTTTTAGGGATTAAGGGGCAACCTATGTCGATTTTTCTTTGAAAAAGCGATTTTCCCCATAGTTAATCGTATGAAAACTTAAAACGGCTGGCGCTAAAATATAGTTTCTCTGATCGAGCTGAAATTTTGCACAGTTGATATGGGACCAAAATGGAACTCAAAAAGTGTACAGGAGTAAAATGTCTTTTTGTGTCCCACGCTAGTAGACAGTCATTCGTTTGGGCATAGATATGTTGTCATACGTTTGAAGAAATTCAATACTTTTATTTAGAATTAGCTTTAGTTATAACTGTCGGGTCACAACAATATTTTCTTGTGATGTTTTAATTTTTAGTGATAAAAACTCACTGGTTTTTGCAAAAACGTTGTAAAGATATTTCCGGAAGTAACACAGTGCAGTAAAAATTACTGTGGGCTTCTTAATTATTTTTTAAAGTTTATTTTTCTTGTATTACAGGCAACATAATTAGTGTTTGTCATGTATTTAAACCACCTTTCCCACTATTGCTCACGAGCGTTCCCACCTCCAAGTGATGGTAAAAAGTCTAATCTTTCAACTACCGACTGAGCCATCTGCGCCAATTTGCGCCGGAAATAGTTACTTAAGGTGAAAGTACACCTTAAAATATGATAAATTGGCCTACAACTTTTTTGTTTTAAGATATAATGACTTGACATCTTCGGAAGAAATGTGTATTTTGACGTCCTGAACAAGTTTGTAGAAGGTCACAAAACTGTAGGATTATATGTTGAAGCTACACTGAAAAAACTAGTTGTAGGGGTACTTCGCACAAAATTTCACATGGCGCAGCATAGGCAAAGTGCACTTTTTTCACTTTTTCCTATCGAATTCCGCATCGTAGAGAAACAAACGAGCACTTTTTGGAAAGAAAATTTAATTCTCTTTCAGGTACTTACGAACAATTTATGTGATTAATTTGAGGAGCTCTTGCTATGCCTCCGGCGGGCGATCTTCCGGATTTTTTGTTAGCTGGCCAATCTCGTATCTGTCGGCATGGGCATCAAGAATGATGATAATGGAAGCCATTGCAAATGGAAATTGCAACTTCTAGAGCAAAAAATGAGTAAAATTTGACGGCAAAATATTGACTATTTTATGTAAACAAACGATTTTCTCCTTATCTCACCAAGCGCCTCTACAATTGGGAGTCATCTGGATAAGCCTATAAGCCATTTTACGAGACGTTTCAGAACAGCTGATCGCAGCAGCGGCGTCAACTGACAGAAGTTCACTCACGTTTGTTTTGCTGGAATCTCGTGTAATTTTTGAAAAGGTACTTGTTCGACAAATTGGAGATATGATAAATTTGAGCCAAAAAAGGCTCAAAAGCTGTTGTAGAAGCAATACAAAACTCAATAATAAATCAGGTATTTTTTCGTTGTGATTGGCTCGTTAACTAGCGAAAAAAAATTAAATAAAAATTTCTAATTATTGTTTTAGCCAGTTTCAAACACTACACTTGACTTGCGCGCAGTCATTAACCATCATCAACCGGATGATGATTAAAAACGTAAACATCAGAGCGCGTATTTCTGTCGTTTGACTAGCCTCATAAAATAGACTATACACGGAACTACAAATCAACCCAAATTTAAGTTGTTTTGACGCAATCCCGGTCTTCCGTGGAATAACTCAAATATGCGTCAAACAGCGAAAGTGGTGAGTATGTAGTTCTCGTTTGAGAGCGGCAAAAAAATTAACCCACTGGTAAGTTATTTTCACCCAACGGAGGCCTCAAATGACGCAAATTTGGGTTACCTCAAGAAAACCCAAATTTGGCTTCTTCCACGGAAGAGCAGCGGATGCGTCGGTGCTTCTCTCTTTGTTTTTGACAACATTGCGGTGGGGCGGGGGAGAAAACAACCCAACTTTGAGTTAAAACTAAAAGCAGTTTAGCCAAATTTGAGTTTTTAAAACTTATTCTTTGGGTTTTATTATTTTTCCGTGTAGTCTATTTTATAGTCAAACGACAGAAGTACGCGCTCTAATGTTTACTAAGGGTCTGTGTCAATTGGTGAATTAAAATTAATTTTCACTTAAACTTGACAGTTCGATAATTATTTCCTTATGAAAACTGTCAAGTTTAAGTGTTGAACTGTCAAATTTAAGTAAAAATTAATTTTAATTCGCCAATTGACACAGACCCTAAAGACACTGTATGCTAAAGGCACGAAATCTGATTACACAAGTTTACAAAATAAAACGAAAGTCGTGAACTTCTGTCAACGACCAAAATTTTTGAAGCACAATTTAGTGCTGATTTCGTAACCGACCTTCAAAAAATGTTAAGTAGAGCAGTTTTTGAGTTTTAGCTCAATATCGAGTTTTGAAACTTTTCACAATATGTAATTTATCAAAATTCAAATATATTACGTTTTGTTCAACCAATTTTAAATCTTTTTCTATAAATTAAAAGCTGAATATAATACCATTCGATCACCTGAATACAGGTTTTGCGTCAGATTGATGAAATTCAAGATATTGGTGAGTTTCAGGGACGATCTTCTTAAATTTTAGCAAAATTCCCAAAAATTTTTGACGAAATGTATTTTTTTTTTCAATAAGAAAAACCCAACTTAAAAATTCTTTCTCGACGTTTATTTGACATATCATATGTAGGCAAGTTACAGTAAAAAATTAAGCTCAATCGGAGCATTGATTACGGAGAATGAGATGTTTGAAGTGAGCGACTTTGCTAAAAAATAGAACAAAAATCGATTTCAAATCATCAACCTTGTATGGAAAGTCGAAAAAAAATCAGCTCTACTGTAATTTTTTTCCTTCGCGTTTTCGAACTCAGGGCATGATTTTACACCAAAAATGATCATCAGCTTACCGAGTTCAAAAATGCTGTAAACTAGTGCTATTGTTGCTGTTGATGATGATTGTCGCGTCATGACGATGATGTTGTCGAGCAATGCTTTTAAAGCGCGTTTGACATGTCTCCTGCTCGATTAGAATGACATTGACAGAAAATTTGGAATTCCAATCGGAACATTTCGTGTCTTTGCATATAGTGTCTTTAATGTTTACGTTTTCAATCATTATCCGGTTGATGATGGTTAAAGACTGCGCGCAAGTCAAGCGTAGTTTTTGAAACTGGCTAAAACCATAATTAGAAATTTTTATTTAATTTTTTTCGCAAGTTATCGAGTGAATCGCAACGAAAAATATACCTGATTAATGATTGAGTTTTGTATTGCTTTTAAGACAGCTTATGAGCCTTTTTTGGCTCAAATTTTTTATATCTCCAATTTATCGAACAAGTACCTTTTCAAAAATTACACGATATTGCAGCAAAACAAACATGCGTGGAATTCTGTCAGTTGACGCCGCTGCTGCGATCAGCTGTTCTGAAACGTCTCGTAAAATGGCTTATACCTCTTCGAAGCCGACTACAAATTTTTCACCTTCTTTGATTTTAGTGCTTTTCCGTGCGTTTCATTGGAAGTGAAAACATTTTCTCTATTTTTGATACTGAACAGCATATTTAACTGACATTCAAAATAAAGGTCATCACAAAGTTGAATACTTTTCGTGTTCCAATAAATAATTACACACTAAACGCTTTCAGCAATATTTTGCTGAATTTTGCCGAGCTGAAGGGTCCAGCAAAATTTTTTGCTGAACTTTCAGCAAAGTTTGCTGAATTTCAGCAAAACGTTACTGGTGATCAGCAGAGTTTACTGAACAAATCAGCAAAATTTTGCTGAATTTCAGCAAAATTTTTGCTGAAGCCTTCAGCTCGGCAAAATTCAGCAAAATTTTGCTGAAACCCTCATTCGATTTTTGGTGTGTACCAAGATTTAGTAGAGATTATGTGATGGATATCATAAAACTCCCTAGGTGGGCCAAATTACCTGCCCGGTCCAAAATACCTCCACTACCCTACAGAAACTGAACACGGCCACTGGCTTTATTGGAAGAGTGTTCAAGTTGTCGACGGAGAGATCAGAAAATGAGAAAAAGAAGTTTGTCCGGGATTATCTGCTTGACAACAACTACTCAAGTTCATTGATAAATAGGTTGATACTATTAACCATTAACTGATGTAATCTGAATTACTGTGTAACGTTATGTTTATTGACAATTGACTTACTTTGTTTAACCGTGTATCAGAGAATAAAACGTCATTAGTATTTAGTCTTCGAACAGGATCGAACGTTGTTTTTCTTTTCTCGTCACAGTCCGGTCGTTAGGTTATGGTCCCAGCGTGCCAATCGACGTGAAAACGCGAAAATCGGTCGAGAAGTGCGATTTTTCGGATCTTGTTCCTGTTCGCGATGGAAGACGACGTGAAATTCTTGCGGATTAAGCCATTCGACGGTACGGGCTTTAATAATTGGTGTTTTCGGATGAAGGCGTACATGCAGCAGTTGGAGGTGCTCCACTGCGTCGAAAGGGCTGCCGAAGAGGAGGATTTCTGGAACGTTCCCGAAAATGAAACGGCAGAGGAAAAGGCGGTGAACGAAATCAAACGAGCCGCTCGCGTTCGCCAGGACAACAAGTGCCGTTCCATTCTTATTCAGAGTATCGCCGATAGCCATCTCGAATATGTTAAGGACAAGGTCAGTCCGAAACAAATTTGGGAAGGATTGCACAACGTTTTCGAGCGGAAAAGTATTACCAATCGCTTTCTGCTGAAGCGGCAATTGCTTTCCATGAGATTCGACGAGAGCGACCGCCTGCAGGATCATTTCCTGAGATTTGACCAACTCGTCCGGGAGATAAAGGGTGCTGGTGCGAAGATGGAGGAAGAGGACATCATATGTCATTTGATGCTCACAATGCCGTCGTCTTACGATGCGGTCACGACAGCCATGGAGGCGGTGTCGGACAATCTGACGATGGATCTCGTACGGAAGAAGTACCTTGATGTGGAGGCAAAGCGGCGTGGTCAGAAAATGGAAGTGGAAGCGGAGGATACAGCGTTCGCCGGCAAATCGCGGCCAAAGTTTAAGTGTTTTTCGTGTGGTGAAATGGGACACAAAAAGGCACAGTGTCCGAAGAGTAGTGCTAGTGGAGCCGGTAAACAACCAGGCAAGAAACAGGTGCAGAAGGCGAATGTGTCGAAATCGGTTGCGTTCATCGCGGCGGATGTTTCCGTTGCCGCATCGGGTGCTGTGGTTGGTGAAAAATGGTTCCTGGATAGCGGAGCATCGGAGCATATGTGCAATGAGAAGAATGTGTTCGAAAAGCTGGAAGAGCTCGAAAAACCAGTGATTATTCAAACCGCAAAAACTGGCGTAAATCTTTTTGCTCACAAGAAAGGTCGTGTGACGGCTTTGTCGGTCGTTGGTGATGAACAGATAACCATTACTATGGACGATGTGCTGTATATTCCTGAACTGTCGTTCAACTTGCTGTCGTTGCGCCGGCTGGAAAACACAGGTAAGAAAGTTATTTTCTTTGGGGGCTGTGTTACTGTCGAATGTGATGGGGAAGTCGTAGCAACGGGGAAGCAGCACGGACAGCTGTATAGTATGGATTTTGAGTGCAAACAGAAGGGTGGGTCTCGTGCCATGGTGGGTAAGGTTAGTCGAAAACTGGAGCTATGGCACCACCGGTTTGGGCACCTCGGAGAAGAAAATCTAAGAAAGCTGGTGAAGAACGATATGGTGAAGGGAATGAACATCGACAGTGATGAGCGTGGTAGTGCAAAGTTCCTCTGTGAGTCGTGTGTGACGGCGAAACAGACTCGGGGACCGTTTCAGAGTCGTACAGAAAAGCGCGCTAGTCGGCCGTTGGAAATTGTTCACAGTGATGTGTGTGGGCCTATTACACCGCAGTCGTGGGATGGATACCAGTACTTTGTGTCCTTTACGGATGATTACACACATGTGGCGGTTGTGTATTTGATGCGGTCGAAAGATGAGGTACTCGATCGGTTGAAGGAGTATGAGGCCATGGCTAGCGCACATTTCAGGGCAAAAATCTCTCGTTTAAGGTGTGACAATGGGGGTGAGTACACGGGTCGGGCTGTGAGGTCCTTTTGTAGGCAGAAGGGGATACGCTTGGAGACGACTGTTGCTTACACACCAGAGCAGAATGGCGTGAGTGAGAGGCTCAACAGAACCGTAGTTGAGAAGGTTCGCGCTATGCTAGCTGCAAGCGGTGTGGATAAGAAATTCTGGGGAGAAGCGTTGTATACGGCAGTGTATGTGTTAAACCGAAGCCCAAGTGTTGCTGTTCAGGGGGATATAACGCCATTCGAGGCGTGGTACGGCAAGAAGCCAGACGTTTCCAATCTTCGGGTATTTGGTAGCCAGTGCTTCGCTCACAAACCGAAGCAGCTACGGAAGAAGCTTGACAATAAGAGTGAAAAGGTTGTGTTCGTTGGGTATGCGCCTGGGGGGTACCGAGTGTGGAATGGGAAACGGGTATTCGTGGCACGGGATGTTGTGTTCAACGAAGTGGAAAGCCCAAGCTGTGTGGTGCCAGTGCGAGAATCTAAGAACGACCTGAACTTTGAAAACGAGAACATTGTGATCATTGAGCAAAAAGATGAGCCAAAGACTGAGCGGGAAATTTGCGGACAAGAGTGTGAACCGGAAGACAATCCTTCCGAGTACGAAAGTGTGGGCGATAGTGAAGCAGAGGATGCATCTGCAAGTGGTGAAGAAGAAGGTGCAGTCGGAGGTGTTCCTTGCGACACTATGTCAAACAGTGGCGTACGGAAAAGCGGAAGAGTAGTGGCGCCTCCTGCATGGCAGAAGGACTACGATATGGATGTGTCGGTGTTCGCTCTTTGTGCCGAGGAGTACATTGATAACATTCCGTCGAACGTCAGTGAACTGAAGAACAGAAGTGATTGGCCGTCCTGGGAAGAAGCCATACAAGAAGAACTGAGTTCGCTGGAAAAGAACAAAACGTGGACACTAGTTGAACTACCTGCTGGGAAGAAGTTGATCGATAGTAAGTGGGTGTTCAAAATGAAGAAGAATAGTGAAGGTGTTGTCGAAAGATACAAAGCACGGCTGGTTGCTCGCGGTTTTACACAGCGGCCAGGATTCGATTTCGCCGAAACGTATTCGCCAGTCTTGAAGATGTCAACTCTACGGATTCTGTTGGCATTGGCGAATCACGAGAACTGGAGCGTGCATCAAATGGATGTGAGGAGTGCATTCCTCAACGGCGGGCTGCAAGAGGAAATATTTATGCGCCAACCTGCCGGCTTTGAGAAGGGGAAGCATCTTGTCTGTAAGCTGAATAAAGCCATTTACGGTCTGAAGCAGGCATCCAGAAACTGGAATCAAAGGTTTCACGATTTTATCGTTAAACTCGGGTACAAGCGGAGCGAACATGATTTCTGCCTGCATTATCGATCAGCTAAAGGTGTCGTGACGTATATTGTCATTTACGTCGACGACATATTACTGGTGAGCAATTCGGACCAGGCGATCGCCGATATGAAGAGAAAGCTGTCTGCTGAATTTGAGATGAAAGACCTCAACGAGATCAGAAGTTTCCTCGGACTGAACGTACAACGGAATCGACAGAAGCGCATCATGACGATCGACCAGAGAGCGTACGTTCAGGGCATCCTGGAACGTTTTGGAATGCAGAACTGCAAGGCATCGGCTATTCCAATGGATCCGAATCTGAGACTGGAAAAGGAGCAGGACCCCAAGAAATTCACGGACAAACCTTATCGCGAATTGGTGGGCTGTCTTATGTACCTGATGGTCACATCACGCCCGGACATTTGTGCGGCTGTCAACTATTTTGCCGGGTTTCAGTGTGGAGCAAGTGAACAGCACTGGGTACACCTCAAACGGATTCTCAGATACTTGAGAGGCACGGATGACTTCAAGTTGGTGTATGGGCGTGACAAACCAGCGGAAACATTAGAAGCTTTCACGGATGCCGACTGGGGAAACGATCCTAACGATCGACGATCTGTTTCCGGTTTTGTCATCAAACTTCACGGATCCACGGTGTCATGGGCAACACGAAAGCAGTCGTCCGTGGCGCTGTCAAGTACGGAAGCGGAGCTGATGGCACTATGCCAGGGTAGCTGTGAACTGATGTGGGTCATGAACTTGCTGGATTCCATAGGTGTTGTTGTGAAGAAGCCCGTAACAGTTCATGAGGATAATCAATCGTGCATTTCGGTCACTGTTGAGCCCCGGAAGCACAAAAGAATGAAACATATTGAGATTCAGCATTTCTTCGTTCGTGAGCTCATAGAACGAGGACGAGTTCAACTGAAGTATCTCCAGACTGACGACCAGGTTGCCGACTTGATGACCAAGGGGTTATCTCAGACACGTTTTCGGAAGCTGCGCGACTTGCTAGGAGTAAGTAATTGAGGTGGCGTATTAACCATTAACTGATGTAATCTGAATTACTGTGTAACGTTATGTTTATTGACAATTGACTTACTTTGTTTAACCGTGTATCAGAGAATAAAACGTCATTAGTATTTAGTCTTCGAACAGGATCGAACGTTGTTTTTCTTTTCTTGTCACAGTCCGGTCGTTAGATACACCGATATATTCACAAGAATACAAAACACACATGAGAGCAACAGCAGTACACATCCCGAACCAAAGTGTATTGATCTCTTCACCACGTAGAGAAACTCACACCGGTTCTCCCAAAGACATCAATAGGAACTTCCCCATCGTTCAACTGGGCTTCAAATGCGTCAAAACGAACAGACTGTTGTTTTCAAAGCTCAACACGGACAGAAAAGCGTTCACATTGAAACTAAAATAACGATTGTTGAATATAAACATTGAAATTCTTTTGAAAATATGTGAATTCTTACAGTTTCAAACAGATTTGCTAATTTAAAATCCATATGAAATTATGTTTGATTTAAAAATCCAGTGTTTTGTGGCGACTCTTGTGGAAACTAACATTATTAAGCCAAAATAACATATTTTATTAAGCCAAAATAACATATTTTATTATGCTGTTGATATTTTCTTCTGCTCGGGTCACGGCGCTCGCATCGTTTTTGCTCCTATTTGACGTTTGCTCACTATCGCCATCTACTCAGTGGATTTGCGAATCACAGTGTGATTAGCATTGGGCGATTACGTTTTTGTGACGATGATTTTAATCCCATTTTGTTCCAAGTGATACGTCTGTTTGTCTGTGAATAAATTTTATCCTCACTTTACCTAGAGTATAACTTTTTTCTCTAAGAAATAATCGTGGTAAAATTTGAAGTCCGTTCTCAAGGCTAAGTGGTCCCTCAAGGGGCCTAAATGGTACGGGACCAAAAAACATGAAATTTGTTTCGTCGAAAAAATAAACTATTCTACTAAAACCGATGATTTTAGGATCTTATAGGGCCAAAAATGTGCTTAGATTTGCGATATCTCTATTCATTTCTGAGTTATTGACAAAAAAACACCGAAAAATCAGCATTTTTAATCATTTTTTTTATTCCGAAGAAAACTTATCCTATTTTGTTCAATAACTCAAGAACGAGTAGAGATATCGCAATCTTAAGCACATTTTTGGCCCTTTAGTGTCCTAAAATCACCGGTTTTATTAGAATAGCGTATTTTTTCGTCGAAAAAAATATGTCATGTTTTTTTGATCCCATACTATTTTTGACAACTTTAGGCCCCTGAGGGACCACTCAGCCTTGAGATACGGACTTCAAATTTTACCCAGGGGACTGTTATGGTCTTCTTGTTTTCTTACCCCGCATTAAAATTATGCTGCTGTGTTGAAAGATTGGTTGTCAGCTTGAGCCCTACGCTTGAGCCGCTGTTATGCTGGCTACGAAAACATTGCATTGGTGGGATAGGGATGCCAATTCCTTGATTTTACCACGATCATTTCTCAGCTAAAACGATCATTTTCCAACAACGAACTTATTACATTTCCAAATTTTGCAAAATAAGGGCAGCCTAATGGGTATTCATTCTAGGAAACGTACTCCAACTTTGTGATTGTTATACCTGTGTTCAAAACAGGTCATCCAAGACCAAAAATGATATCGTCGTATGCTATTGGGAAGTAGATGTTTAAAATACGTTGCTATGATGTTTTTTCAATGTATTTCAATCGATTCTAGTGGTATTCGACAAACATGTTATTGAGATGTATAACAGTCGTAATTTGAACGTATTTCTAGAAGTTTGAGTTATTCTGTATATCAGGCCAGACCAATTACAATGCCTGCTAAAAAATTTCACACTACCATTTTTATATATAGCCGTTTGTTCATCTGCTCATGTTTCTGCCAATAATTATCCACCTGGAACAGTTTAAATATGTAATGAAATAATATAATTTCCTTATTGATAACGAAGACAAATTCTACAGTCTAAAAGAACATCATTAATACATCATAATTGAAAATAACATCCCAAAACATTCTGACGGTAATTTGTCAAGAGCCACCATGTTGCATGTCTGAAAATTTGTTTGAAAATTTCTTACAAACCACAGAGATGTCAAAAAACTTCTCTTTTTATTTCCAATCCGATGGAAAGCCAATGAATTTATGACGAGGAAAAGTGCTTATTTCACCATTAATTTTGAACGGCACATGAAGTTAAGTCATAGTGCTCAAAAATCGAGATGGTAAATTACAAACGATATGTAAGGCCGGTTTACGTTGCCTGTGAGATATACCACAACAAGGTAAACAAAAAGTGGACAAAAACTGTAAAACATGAAAAAGTCTTGTCTGTCGCATAATTTTCATTTCCGATTTGTTTAGATAGTCAAAGCTAGAAATCGAAAGATAAAGAGTAGTTCTTTCAAATGAGGTAAAATAATTGTTGTTTTGTTGGGAAATCTAAGAGTTCTGGAGAGCCAAAGTTGAGCCATTTGTATGGAGATTTCATTTTTTTGCACTCCGTCACGAAAGGGATACTAGTGTTTGAAAATACGTTTCCCATATTTGAAACAAAGCATGGACGTTTGTATGAAACATGTATTATATACAGTATCATAACAAATTGTGTTACTTGGGTGGAGCTACACGTACTTTCAGAACACTGAGATGACCCCAGGCCCTTGGCACCAATGAAAATTATCGTAGCCAACATCTAACTGCCTTATACTCATATTCGTAAAAATTGAAACGAGCGTGTAATCAACAAACGCAGCTTTTGTTTGATGTTGTGAGCCACACACGAAATCACATTCACATTGCGTGTTTGTTGGGTTGCTTTATTCAACTAATCGCATGCTCCTCTTACCGTACATTAATATTAAAGCGAGTTTGAAGTGTTTTGTGATCATAAGCGATGGAAAAAATGATTCCAAAAACTGATCAACAAACCAAAATAAACGTTAAACAAAAAATTGTTGATGTTTTCGCATTTGACAGTGGGCGCTATTTATTAGCGCCCAGGACATCCTGTCTACCATGATTCCAATGCATTGATGTAGGCCGTGTCAGGGGCCTGGATGACCCCTAAGGTCGCCTAACGCCTTCAAAGGCGTTAGATGCAATACTAAATATGCTAGCACTACATTTGTTTGATCAAGTGGAAGCTGAGAAAATCGCTCTAAGGTTGAAAAGAACCAGAGATCTACTTTCTGGAGACCTTAGGGGTCACCCGACTAGATGGACATTACAAAATTATAACAAGCTGTGTTATTTTGTTACAATAAATTTTTATAACAAAGGTTGTTATAAAACATGTACCGTTAGTAGTTAAAATAACAAAAATTCGAACAAAGTTCCCATATGAAAAGAACAAAAATGTAATAACTTTTGTTATGATCATAACAAAAATATTACAAAACCTGTTCCATGAAATATGGTAGAATTTAACAAATTGTTTTATTTATAACATTATAAAACAATTATATTATTATTATAATATAATTAACAATATTATAATAAATTGTGTTATAATTCCTTGGCTACCTTTCAGGGTAAAAACTAATTTTTATACTCATTTTTTGGGTAAATTTTTTTAATTGTACTATTCTATTTTTAGAAGAAGTAGGTAACATAAAAATAAGTTTCCAGTACGTTATAAAATTTTCAGAGCCGAACGGGATTTGAACCAAGACACCAACCATCGCTAGCAATCTGACGCCTCTGCCAATGAGGCCATCACAACACTTGAAGAGGGCGGTGGTAGAAGCTCTACTGGTTCTACGTATTGCCAGCTTCCTCATTCAAGTCCTTGTTTGTCAGACGCACACGAGCGGGATAGTATGACGTCACATTGAGTTCGTTGACGTATAAAAGACTTGATTTGTGGTTAGTGATTTTGTTTTAATCTATCACAATTATATCATAAGCAGATATGATAATAGCTGTAGACATAATTTAGTTATATTCCACTTTTTTTTTTAATATTAAGCAATGAAATGGAATCTATCACATAAGGGGTCATCCATTAAATTTATCGTCACGTATGGAGGAGGCAGGGAGTTTCAAATTTTAGCGTTACGTACTTAATAGATGTTCCCTAAGGTTGAAGCAAAATAGTAGAATAAACAAATTCCATGTTATAATTATTTAGTTCCAGTTTTGCTTTCTCCATGTTAACATTTACATTCATCACTTGGTGTACTTTTTGGCGAAATGAGAACAGCAGTACTATTTTGGTATTTATTGTAATCGATCTAAAACGATCGCGTGTAGAGATACGTCATTTGTGTAAAATTCAACTTAAAAGTATTGCAAGTCCGGTTACTTTCAGAAACGCTATTACAGTATACGTTCGGTCAGTGCAAGCGGTTTAACTGCAATACTTTTTAAATGCAAGTCTGGTAAGTGCAACAAATTTGCAGTTATCGCACCGCCAAATGTCAAAATGGTGCGCCATGTTAGCCAAAATGAACAGACGTTCACTTAACGTCAGTTGATGGTTTGTTTATACTGTCAGGCGTTCCAGTTATCGGATTTTTGTTCGCTAAGGGCCGATTTCTTCACCTCGGCTTAACTGGTAAGCCAGGCTTACCCATATAGTTAAACCTGGTTTAACGCTTAAGCCAGGGTGAAGAAATCGCCCCTAAGTGAAACGTTAACATGTTGCAGTTATCGAACGTCTACTGTATCTTTGACATCCTACTAAAATTTAAAAACGGTCTGATAAAAAGTTGCAAACCTTTTTTTATGTTGTTTACCCGACTATCTATCGCGTAAGAAAACAAAACTAAGGTTAACAGAGAAGAAAGAAAAGCTAATGGTGTGATGAAGGGGAAGTTTGTCAATGTTTACTTGTTGTGTTTCACACCAGACAAGACATTACAATGGATCACTAAAATAACTAAAACGGCCACTATGAAATGAACAGATAGCACCACCGTAGCCTTGTGTGTTTGACGTAACTCGACTGCTGTCACTGTGTTATCGTCCATATACGGAGGCGCTTTTGTTTTGATGTGGTGAGTATTGGAAAAGTCGGCTTCATTGATCCATTGTGCCACAAAACTAACCCAACAGCATCTAGAAAATACTGTGCTGTTGCGTCAACAGGTTCTTCGCCACAGCTTCCAGCAGAAAGAATGTTCTTTAAATCGCTACAAAGCTCTGCAACAGTATCAAAACGTACCAAACGTATTCTATGAAAGCAGCTGTTTTGTTGGTGAGGATTCTTATTCGATTGACACATTACCGGGAGCTATTCCGGTTTTGGATTAGAGTTCAATAAAAGAACCCCGAAAAAATAGAAAAAAGATAGCTGTGAAGTATTTGATTTCCACCTATATTCCAGCCAAGGTGATATCACAACAGTTATTTTTTTAAAACACCTTCCAGCTGTAATGACATCGCATAACGATATTAGCTTTAAAGCACTGCTGGTTTGGGAAGAATTTGGTAGATTATAACTAAATTTTAACAAGTTGTTCTGTTACATTTTTTTTTAACAAATATGACGCCGTTACCAAATTACGCGTCGCTCAAGGGAGAGGAGAAAGTACATCCAAGTGTTACGGTCCATACAAAAATTTTAGGAGTTTCATACAAAAAAGCGTTCTTCAATTACGCTTTACGGGGGTTTTAACATGACGACTTAAGCGTTTCGTTCTAAATGAATGCTATAAGTTGTGTTTTATGGATTTTGGTTCGAGTGATCAATATTACAATAATTGTCAAACTATTTCGCGTCAATACAAAAAACCCAACAAATTTTGAAATTATTTTGTTACAAAAAATGTAGCAAAAACTACAATAAATGTGTTACGAAATTTTGTTATAGGCAATTATTTTAATATGCATAATGTAACAAATGCTGTTATATATCTGTTTGAATAAATAATACAAGTTTTGTTATAGTTTTGTGATTAAAATAATAACAAATTTTGTTTCAATTTTGTTATGGTTATTCACATATACGAATATTTACAACAAAATTATATCAAATTGTGTTATTTCTAACAACGGTTGTAATAATTTTGTTACAATCTTGTTAGGAGCATCTGGTCGGGCATCTCAGTGTTCTGAAAGATTTTAAAATCATGTAGATTTTAAAATCATAAAGATTGGTTGAACAGGCAATATAACTTTGAACAATTATGCAATGTAACATTTCCAAGTCGCACTGAGCAGGAATCAGTTGGACCTATTATTCGGCCAGGCGCAGTGATGTTTTTCACAGATGACTCCAAAATAAATGATAGGGTTGGAGCTGGTGTCATTGGTCCTGGAATTAACATATCTATATCAATGGGTAAATGGTCAATAGTATGGGACACGCTTGTATGGAAAAAATAAATCCCCGCTCCAGTCGACTTTTTAGATCCCATTTAGGTCCCATATGAACTGTAAAAAATTTCAGCGCAATCGGTGAAACTATAATTTAGCGCAAGCGGTTTAAAGTTTACATAGGATTTACTATGGGAAAAGTTACACTTTCAAACAAAAAATCCCAGAGGTCACCCTTTGTCTCCTTAATTCAAATCGATCAACGTTTCTTGTAGAAAAATCATTTATGAAACTTTCCTTCGAAGACCGTAAAACAATTGGATGCTTGTGAAAAAAGTTATTAATTTATTACCGATTAGTGATCCGACGAACGGCTTTTTGTTTTGTTTTATCAGCAGCACTGCTGCTGTCGTTGCTGCATGGGGTGGCGGATGGCATCACCACCCCCAGAAACAGCAGCAGCCAAGGCAGCAGCTACAGTGCTGCTGATAAAACAAAACAAAAAGCCGTTCGTCGGATCACTAATCGGTAATAAATCAATAACTTTTTTCACAAGCATCCAATTGTTTTACGGTCTTCGAAGGAAAGTTTCATAAATGATTTTTCTACAAGAAGCGTTGATCGATTTGAATTAAGGAGACAAGGGGCGACCTCTGGGATTTTTTGTTTGAAAGTATAACTTTTCCCATAGTAAATCCTATGTAAACTTTGAACCGCTTGCGCTAAATTATAGTTTCACCGATTGCGCTGAAATTTTGCACAGTTCATATGAGACCTAAATGGAATCGAAAAAGTCAACTGGAGCGATAATTTGATGTTTGTCCCATACTAATGGTCAACTGTATTTAAAGCAGAAATACAGGCAGTCATCGAATGTACTTCAATTTGTTTATGACGTAAGTATGAACCTTATAAATTAGTTTGCACACCTAGAAAATATCATGTAATTTTAACCTTCTTCGTGCATTAGCTTTCGCTCACCTCGCTGACCTTGGGCACTTTTGGGGGTCATAAAGCCTGTATCCGCAATAATCGGGACACAGAAGTACGCCAGTAGTTCTGTAATGAATCGGTAAAATTGGCCAAATAATTGACTGAGAACTCTTTGGTGTATATTTATTATTTGTGCCAAATTTCATAAAAATCGATGCATTACTTTTAACTGTGGATGAAAAACAAATTGACGTGGTTTTAAGCATTTTGTACAATCATGACAAATTTTCATTCGCATAGTAGATGGTTCTTTTACGCTACAGTTCAATGTTCTGTGATGATAATTATGAATTTTCGTTAGCAGTTATGATACTTATAGAGACACTTTCTTGCAAAATTTCACCAACTTTGACCAATTGGTTTGAAAGCTACTGGTGTTGATAGGGGTGAGTGTTAGTGAAAATTTTTCGTGTTTTTCATGTGCGATTTTTGCCTATTCATAACTTTTGAATTTCTCTGTCAATTTTCATGAAAATTTCACAGAATCTAGTTTATTATGTGTATATTATGCCTGCAAAATTTGATGATTATTGGTATAGTACTTTCAATAGTACAATCGAAACAATAAAGGGTGCTGACTAATTGCTGTCTGAGGGGCTAAAATCACGTTCAGTCCCAAAATATGTTTCGACTATAAAATTGTTGATAGTGCATCGATTTTATTGAAATTTTTCCCATGCAACAAATGTAGATTGAGAGGTTTATGTTCAAAATTTCAGCCATTTCCTTTGCCAAATTCAAAAGTTACAGCGCTGACAAGCAAAACTTGGGACTGTACAAAATTCAATGGCGCACATTTTACTCTTTCGTTGCTACAACAAAAAGTACTGCACCGATTCACATGAAATTGTGTAGGTGAAATGAACACATCTTAAGATGTTATTAGACAAAATTTCAGCAATTTTAATGTATCTATTGCAGAGTTACAGATGTGTTTCTGTGTCCCGAATATTGCGGATACAGGCTTTAATGACCCCAATGCACGACTAGGGTTAAGTGTCCTGAACCTGACACGAGCATCTTTAAAAACACAAATTTAGAGGTTTAAACATGTAAATGTCTTTCAAAGACACCCCAAAATAAAACTTATTTTTCTAATCGTCTAGCAACCGCTAGAACCGATTTGACAGATAAAACATATGAAAGTAAAATAATGCCATACATGGATTCGAACACCGGATCTGCTGATCGTGAGCCAGATCTCTTACCTCTCAGCTATTTCACTGAGTTAGAAGGCGGCTGATGAACGTGATACTGATTCTACGCTTCTGGTGAAACGAATTTAATGAAATCTAACGCAACCAACCAGCACTTACATGATGCGCGTAAAATTGAGTCCAATTTGTGATTCAGTATTGAAAACGTTTACATTCATTGGTGATTCCTTTTCGTGAAAATTCCAGATTTTTGAAGTGTGTGGGAATGCATTCAACCACTACACCAGGTGGCTAAAAATTGTACAGTAAATCTATTCTGGGTACCTGGGTGCTGTGGGATTCAAGGAAACGAAAAGGCGAATTTGTTAGCAAGACTTCGATCTTCAAAAATTTGCTAGGTCCAGAACCATGTTGTGGGTCTTTAGAATTGTGAATACCGGGCAACTCACTGGAACAATCCGTTCCCAGCCATCTTAGCAAACTGCAGTAGAATCACTTGGCATAATACGGAACCTCACGGTGATGGCGTCTTGCTCCGCCAACAGTCCACTCGTCAATGAGGCAGCATCACACTGACGACGACCCCGTCATGGTGCTGGCTGTCACTGATGCTTGCTAGGGGAAATACACGCATGGGAAATGCTACTCAGCTTTGTTCATACCCCACATTCTCCCTCTTCTCCGAAAAAAAAAAAAAAAAATTCGACTAGCAGCCCGAGCAAAGTCTGATAGCAAATTGAAAACTAATTTTGATGTTGTGATATTGCAAATTTTGATAACTTAGGTTGTTGTCGTTTTGGTCGTTTTAACGGTTAAAACATCAAAAATGAGAGCAGAAAAATGTTCCTGTGACAGCAATTTGAAAACCATTCCTGCTATCGATGATAGCAAATTGATAACTGTTTTTGTTATCAGCGCAAGAAAAATGAAAAATCGTCAAATGTAGAGTTTTTCGTTTGATATCAAATCCTAAATGCAATAATACAATTGCACTAATGATATATCCCTAGAATAACTTCACATAGTTAACTAAAAGATTTAAAAACTATCGTAACACTAAATATTTACATTAATTCAAAATGATAGCAAACCGAAAGCAACATTTGAAATCAAATTAAGTAAAGATATAATGATATCAAAATGTGATATCAATTTGTTGCTGAATACAAATCATGTTTTCGATTTGCTGTAATTTTGTTGTTGGACTTTGCTCGGGAGGCTTGTTATTTTTACGCTCAAACCCTCAATTTCGTTCTCTTCATCCTTATGGCACCAATGCAACAAGATACAAGAATTAAGACGAATGGCCACATTTACTTTTTTGTTTAGTAAACGCACTTTTGTTAATATCGAACCTATATCATTTGATTGATAACTTGCAATGCTAAACCAATCATCTATGGGGTTTTGCCGAGCTCCAATAAAAATATCTACAACACACGCAGTTGGGTGATGCGTCTTCTCTCCTTCAAGCGCACGTCTCGTTATGTAGCCGGCCCTGTTTTTCTCTCACTCAAATCAATCGTTATTCACGATTGCGAAAATTCGACGCATTCAAAGAAAACGATCATATTTTGTAAGAATTATTTGTCAAAAAAGAAAAAAAAACAAGAGATTAACGAATTTGAGATTTATCAGACTAAAGATTCCGT
The DNA here is from genome assembly GCF_035046485.1 of Aedes albopictus. Lineage (NCBI taxonomy): Eukaryota > Metazoa > Arthropoda > Insecta > Diptera > Culicidae > Aedes > Aedes albopictus. Next base: position 278,808,789 of record NC_085137.1, on the reverse strand, counting down.
ATATCATACAACTCCATTTTCAATGCTTCAATGTGATGGTACAGATGGACCATATATAACAAACAAATGTCCTTCATTATACGAAAATAGATTCTACAAAACGAGTTCAAAAGAGGTTCTACAACATATTTTCAGTAGATATGTTTTCATTGCGTACTTCGAATTTTAAACTGTTTTACGATATGCAATTTTTATGGGCGGTTTTCATTACACGTCCCTGCATTTTCCTCACGCACAGCTTTCGGCAGTTATCATGCAACGCCATTTCCTTAGACGGGTTTCTTTACACATCGCTGCATTTTCCTGATGCAAACAATTTTCGGCAGTTTTTCAATAACATTTCCTTGGACGGATTTCATTTCACGTCCCTGTATTTTCCTTATGCAGAAAAAAATTTCGGCGGTTATCCAACAACGCCTTTATCTTGGACGGTTTTCACTACACGTCCCTGCATTTTCTTTATGCAGAATAATTTTCGGCAGTTATCCAAAAATGCCGTTTCCTTGGACGGTTTTCATTACACGTCCCTGCATTTTCCTTATGCAGAAAAATTTTCGGCGGTTATCCAACAGCGCCTTTACCTTGGACGGTTTTCACTACCCGTCCCTGCATTTTCTTTATGCAGAATAATTTTCGGCGGTTATCCAAAAATGCCGTTTCCTTGGACGGTTTTCATTACACGTCCCTGCATTTTCCTTATGCAGAAAAATTGTCGGCGGTTATCCAACAACGCCTTTACCTTGGACGGTTTTCATTACACGTCCCTGCATTTTCTTTATGCAGAATAATTTTCGGCGGTTATCCAAAAAATGCCGTTTCCCTGGACGGTTTTCATTACACGTCCCTGCATTTTCCTTATGCAGAAAAAAATTCGGCGGTTCGAAACGCCATTAATATGCCCAACCAAAAACCCGAGCAAAAACCAACCCAACCAACCAACGCCGCGAGAATTTTACGCCAACATTCACAATAGTCAAACACCTCTACCATCATGCACATCAACCTGTTTGCATTTTACCGTTCAACCGAGCGACAACACGAGCATGTACGATCCGAGGAATCAACGAAAGCGCGACCATCCATGCCGAGCAAGAACATGAAGAAACATGCATGCAATCATCGACCGACCACCTATCCACAGCGTGCTACCAGTCGACAACAAAAATCAACCACGTCACCGCGCCTTTGTTCATGTGTTTGTGCTAGAACCAAGGCTAAAACAGAACGCGGTTGGCATGACAAAAACTTTCCGCGCTCTAGCTTTCGTCAGGAACCGCAGAATTGCAACACCCACTTCACTGTGTTTGCAGCACCACCACACACTTCACACACCAAAACGATTTGTTTTCTCTCACTGTTTTTATGCCAAGTGATTCTACCTATTTTATGATTAACTTGTTATTGATTATGATGCACTCCTGGCAGGATCGCCAATGTGAATACCGGGCAACTCACTGGAACAATCCGTTCCCAGCCATCTTAGCAAACTGCAGTAGAATCACTTGGCATAATACGGAACCTCACGGTGATGGCGTCTTGCTCCGCCAACAGTCCACTCGTCAATGAGGCAGCATCACACTGACGACGACCCCGTCATGGTGCTGGCTGTCACTGATGCTTGCTAGGGGAAATACACGCATGGGAAATGCTACTCAGCTTTGTTCATACCCCACAAGAATGTACCCTCAAACTGGATCTGAAGAACTGGGAAATGAACTGGGGGGAATCTTATGGTTGGAAAAAACACGGTAATAGCAAAACTGTCTAAAAATTTATATCTCCTAACAAAAACATCACTCGTTTTTTTCCCAGCTCATAAGAAATCAGTACTTTATTTATTTTTTACTTTTTCATTAGATTTTTATAACTTTTCCTACATATAAACAAAGCCGCCATGAATACGCATCAAATCGCACGAGAGTCATGCTGATTGGTTAATTCGTTCGTGAGTTTTGTTGCCTCAAAGAGACATAAAATTCATTTTAATATATACTATTGTCAGATTTCTTGAAACGTAAACACCGCGCGGTCGTTGAAATGTTTCAAAAAGGGGCTTTGCACAAAAGTTCACGCGGTCTATCGTTTTTGAAAGGAACAGCCGCACCGTAGGAAACGCCGCAATGTTATTTCCCATAAGAATGAGGTAAACAGGGAGTGAAAACCACGGCCGAACCTTTCGGAAGCGATAGGCCGCGTGCACTTTTTTGCGAATCTCTCAATAGCTGTCCCGGCAAACTTTGTCTTGCCAATCTGGTGGTGGTTTGACAGCTTTTGAGCTCATTTAAGCACCGCACTCTAGATTGGTTTCATTTCGATCGTGTTGATTTTCTTCCCCGGTCATAAAAAATCAGCATTTTCTCATTTTTTTACTTTTCAAGGCGATTTTCGTAACTTTTTCTACACATAAACACAGCCACCATGAATACGAATCGGTCCGTGCAAGAGCCATGCTGATTGGTTCATCCGTTTGTAAGTTTTGTTGCCTCAAAGGGACTTCGAACTCATTTATATATATAGATATATAGATATATAGATATAGACTAGCTGTCCCGGCGCATACTTTGTCTTGCCAAGCTGTGGTGGTTTGACAACTGTTGAGGTCACAACGTCACCGCACTCTAGATTGGTTTCATTTCAATCGTGTTGATTTCCTTCTCAGCTCACGAAAATCAGCACTTTATCAATTTTCTTACTTTTCTAGTTGATTTTCGTAACTTTTTGAAAATATAAACACAGCCAACACGAATACGATCCGAACCGTGCAAGAGTCAAGCTGATCGGTTCATCCGTTCTTGAGTTTTGTTGCCTCAAAGGGACTTCAAACTCATTTTTATATATAGAAGATATATAGAGTAAGTGTATCAATTATGGCTATAGTACCAATTATTCGCCATAGCTAATTTTCACCCTTTAACGATGAAAATCAACAATAAAAAATTTGTGAACAACAGATCACGTTCACAAAAGATAGTCGCACTCATTTAAACTCCAAGTTTTCCTCAAATCATGGTAGAAATAAATCAGTTTTTCTTAAAATTTCGGCTTCCTTGCACCCTTTTTCGGCACAGTGTAGCAGTTATGGCTAATCCCATAAGAAATGCATGCAAATAGTGCGAAAAGGAACCGAAGTTTAAAAATGTAACCAAAACTGGTACAGGGTTCCTATCATTGGCACACGCTGTAATCAATACTGTGGAGTTTGTACATCCAGTGTACTTGACAACTTGATAAATAATTAGTTTGTACATCCAGTGTACTTGACAGCTTGACTAATAATAGCCTTCCCGTACGCCAAAGTATCTAAATACCAAGGTAAGAGATTCCCGCTAATATTCATGGATTAGTGAGAAAAGGAAAAAGCAAAAAATAGTTATGAAGTTTGCGCTGATTTGTATGGGCACATCACTATGTAGCAAACTTTCTTAAGAAATTAAGCACTCCCATCTCAGAAGCAATTATTTAATTGCATCTCACTGGATTAAATGTGATCTCCTTGCAATAAAACAGGAAATATCGCCATTTGAAAATCGAGAACAATTTTTTTTTAATTGGTTCTAAACATATTTTTTCAGCATTTAGAAACATTCAAACTAATAAAACTTCACAAACTTTGACATTTTAGTGGAAAAACACCAACTTTTCATAACTAACGCAGATGTGTTGGTGAGTCTAATTGTTTACATTTGCGGGAATCTCTTACCTTGGTATTTAGATACGTTGCCCGTACGCATCGCCTACTCAGCAACATGCTAAACCACCACAAATACAAAAAGTAGTTTTGGCTTCGTTTCTTTATTTTTCCTGTAAAGTATGGAAACTAAGCTGTCTTTTAATTTTTTGATGACTTTCGTTGGTCTTTTCGTTATTTTTGTATAAATAGCTTTCCTTAGGTAGTTCCATAATTGGTACACGCACCCTAGATAGATATCTATATATAAATAAGATTTTTTTCTGTCTGTCTGTCTGACTCTTATGGATTCAAAAACAACTTAACCGATCGGCGTGATACTTTGGGTGTGGGTACTTTTGGGGCCGGCCGGTTCTTTAATTAAGGTTCTTAGCAGGGGCTCTTATACAGATTAGTTTTAGGGGGCGTCCCTATGGAGCTGTAGGTATATCAAAAACGCAGTAAGCAGGCATTACGACGTTTGCCGGGACAGCTAGTATCTATATATCGTCGGTTTCCTGCAATAGGGGCACAACTCAAAATTTGTAATTTTTGAGATTTTGATGGCAAATGATGAAAAACGATGCAAACTTCATTTGACAAAGACCCGTTCCGAAATTCGATGAGAAACGCAAGATTTTTGCATTTTCACCAATTTGCCGCAATAAAGGCACAACTCAAAATCAGTCAACATTCTCAATAGTTGATGAAAAATAGTAATCTAAAATTCATGAAACAGATAGTCCTTCAGTCCCTTTCCATGATACAACAATCAAAATTCGTTTAATTTGTCTAATAATGAGAGAAATAAATGAGCTTGTAGGATGTGCTTCAAGATTGCCAATTTTCAAACGCTCATTCTGAAAATTCACATTTTTTGAGTTGTGCCCCTATTGCAGGAAACTGACGATATATGTATATATATACGTTAGGAGGAAGCCGGCCCCAGAACCCCAACACAGACAGAAACACCAGGATGGCAACATTCGACGTAGCAACAACAAAGTAAGGCGCCATGCCACATTGGACGAACGAGCAGGCGCTATGAGGAATTGCACTTTGGCAAACGCATAAACTGATGACACGCATTAATCGATTCGACCGATCACCCGATCGACGACGGACCCGCAGAGGAACAGTCACCAGGCGGATAGGTTTGCTGAGTTGACATAATGAGTTTATAAAAGCCACTTTCAGTGTCTAGAATAAGTTAGTCTTTTTCGTGAGTTGTAACATAGTGTTTAATTGAATAAAATTGTTTTTTTTTTTTATCGAATGCTGGACAGCATTCTAATTATTGGCGCAGTCTTCGGAAAAGTGTTGTGGAAGTAGTGAAGGACTTTGAGTGAAAATAGTGAAACCAAAGACATTACGAAATTTCCAACTTTAGCAAACTTCAGTGTGAAGAACGGGATCATCGGCAACCTGAGACCAGTCGGCAACAGCCACAGTTGAGGGAATATCATTCTGTTTGAGTGATTCGGAAGCGACAGAAGGACCCACACGCAACAACCTACAACCCACGGGACAACCACGAGACGACTCCGGGATGAAAATTATTCTCCTGTAAGTAAAACCTCCTTTTTTTTAATCATAAAGTGATCGAATAGAACCACATTCAAATAACTAGTGCTAATGAAACTAGTGAAGAGGGCATACGCGATCAGTCGCACAATAAAACCGCAACAATGAAACGGGAAACATCGTGTCTAGTGACAAAACAAAAAAAAACCACAATCATGAATAATGGTTACCAAGATCAACAAGACGGGGAACTGCCAGACGTTCCATCGCCAGCACTTGAAGAGCAGCTAATTGATCAAATTATGCAGCTCACAAACAGTCAAAACATGCTGATGCAAACAATTGCCGAACTGAAGGCAAAAAACGACGATCCGTTCCTAGCTTTTAGAACACCGGATCCCGTCAAAAATCTTCCGACATTTGGTGGCAATAAAAAAGAAACTAGTACATAGCTAGAATATGCCGAAAATACCCTCGACTTATTTAAGGAATACAGAGGAAAACCGATGTATTCCCAAATAGTCAGAGCAATAAAAAACAAGATTATTGGCGAGGCTAAAGGAATCCTAATAGCCGCCGGTATAACCCCAACCGTTGGGACGAAATTAAATCCGTTATAATTAATTCATACGGGGATAGACGTGATCTTACAACGCATATACAATCCTTATTTTACACGAATCAGAGTAGAATAACTAGCCACAGAATTCCAATGTCGCGACTGATCATGTGACTAACATCTAGTTTGCCACGCCCTTACAGCGTCAGCAGCGGTACTAGAAGTGTCAAGTTAAATTTGTTTACCAAAACAAAAGGGCCTCTACATGATGGCCACTAAAAATAGTAAATTGCTGCAATTAAAGTTATTAAAATAATTAAATGAGAAAAGTGACTTCAGCGCCTTTGGAGTTCTAGTGTATTTCTATTCGAATCAGGGAAAGAAAACCCTACAAGAATATTATAATAAAATTGAAACAATCGATACCGCCATTAAATCAACGGCAGCAACGGTTGATGACTATAAAAGTTCAACGAAAGCGATAAATAGTCTTGTGAGTCTTATGACACTCACCAGATTTATAGACGGCTTATCGGATGAACTATCATTCAACGTGAGAAGTTATAGACCAGAATCACTGGAAGAAGCGTACGAAATCACAGTTCAATATTCAAACGCCGCTTATAGGCAAAAATTAAACAAAAAATCCACACAAGACCGCGGTAATTCGAGGGAGAAAGAATATGACACCCCACATCAGCCGGTCGATTCAGTGCTCGAGTCAGACGATGATGAATATTAACGTGAAATGTAACAATTTTATACCTTATATTTCAATAAAAACATCCAAAGGAGAAATGAAATTCTTGGTCGACACTGGTGCGAACAAAAATTACATTTCCCCCGAACACGTGAATATCGATAACTGTAAAAATGAAACTGGAATCCGAGTAACGAACATAAATGGAACTATAACTATTAATAAATCTGCTTCATTTGACCCTTTCCAAATTAACAAAAAGCAATTTTTTTTTGTTTTTAAATTCCATAAATATTTTGACGGGTTGATCGGCTACGAGTCGCTCAGAGACCTCAATGCTCAGATCGACATAAGAAAAAACACTTTGAAAATTGGTAGAAAAACCTTCCAGATGCTCAAACGTTTCCCGGATAATCATCAGAATATCAACATAAACGAGCAAGAATTCCAGTACATTTCGCTTCAAACAAAAAAAGACGGTGATTTTTTAATAACAAATCAAATAAATTATAGCTCATTTAAAATTTTACCCGGCCTATACAGAAGCACCAATAGCAAAGCAAATGTGGCAATCCAAAATATTTCAAAATGTACTCAAGAGATTAATTTAAATCATGTCAAATTAGATAACGATTCATTCGATTTGATAGAATTGCCAACGCAAATTGACCCGACTAACTATAATTTTCGCGATGACCACATGAATAATGAAGAAAAAGAAGCACTACAATAGGTTTTTAAGCGAAACAAAGAAGTTCTTTACACGGACTCCGATAAACTTTCGATTACACACAGAATTAAGCACAAATATCGCACTACAGATTGCATCCCAGTGCACACGAAATCTTACAAGTATCCTTACGCGTTCGAAAACGAAGTTCAGGAACAAGTAAGAAAAATGTTAAATGACGGGATAATTAAAGAATCAATCTCACTATACACGTCACCTGTATGGGTAGTCCCGAAAAAAATCGATGCAACCGGTCGGAAAAAGTTTCGTCTAGTCATAGACTATAGGAAACTTAATGAAAAAACAATAAACGACAAGTATCCAATACCGAATATTACAGATATTTTAGATAAACTGGGTAGAGCTACCTATTTTACTACCATTGACTTAGTGTCCGGCTTCCACCAAATTCAAATGGCGGAAGAAGAAACAGAAAAAACAGCATTCTCTGTAAACGGAGGAAAATATGAGTTCACTCGTATGTCATTAGGGTTGAAAAACGCCCGGCAACCTTCCAGAGAGTTATGGACTGTGTATTAAGAGAACTAATGGGAAAATGTTGCTTCGTCTACATGGACGATATAATCATATTTTCCAGCTCTCTCCAGGAACACAAGAAACACATCGCCCAAGTTTTACAAAACTTGAGAGAGGCTCAATTAAAAATTCAACTTGATAAATGTGAGTTCTTCAGAAAAGAAACTCAATTCCTAGGACACACTGTTTCTGAAGAGGGTGTGAAACCAAACAGTGACAAAATAGAAGTCATTAGAAAATGGCCAATACCTTGAACAGAAAAAGAAGTTAGACAATCTTTAGGAACATTGGGTTATTATAGGCGATTTATAAAGGATTTCGCTAAATTAGTATAACCACTTGCAGCACTACTCAGAAAAGATGCTGAATTCATAAGCTACAGAGGAAATCAAAGAAAGCTTTGAAAAATGCAAACAAATTTTGACTTTAGACCCTGTGTTAACATACCCAGATTTTAACAAAGAGTTTACACTAACAACAGATGCAAGCGACTTTGCAATAGGCGCTGTACTTTCGCAAGGGTCAGTAGGTAAAGACAGACCTATAGCTTACGCATCAAGAACTTTAACCCAAACAGAAGAAAGATATTCTACAACTGAAAAAGAATTTCTCGCAATTGTATGGGCAGTTAAACATTTCAGACCGTATCTGTACGGACGCAAATTCAAATTGTTAACAGATCACCAACCTTTGACATTTTCTATGACTAATGCAAACCATAGAATCATAAGAGGTAAACTCGCGTTAAAAGAATTCGACTACGAGCTAATATATAAACTGGGAAAGCTAAATTCGGTAGCTGATGGTTTGTCTCGAATTAAAGTCGATGAATTGGGTTTTCAAACTTAGAAAAATTCAATGATTTTATATTTTTAAACAAAAAAGCACCTTTTTCTAAGCCTCTATGATTTTTTTCAGATTTTTAGAGCTTTGTTTTGATACCTAAAATCAATTTCAAACAGATTTATTCAAATCACTATTTGACAGCTGAGCAACTGCTTGACAGCTCAGCCCAGTACAAAATCCGACGAGGGGTAATTCGACAAATCGCTCCCACACAAACTTCAAATTGATTTTTAAATAGGTTCCCGGGCTCCAAAATTCATGAAAATTTGGATTTCGGCTCAGTTTGGCGTGCAGATTCAGAATATGGAATTATCTCAACATCGCTTAAAAAGCCAATTGAATGCGAACTCGCAAGCATCGATGGACGTCGAACCTTCGGAACACGAAAAAGACACCGATCAAGAAAGCGATGGAATGACGGTGCACTCCGCGAACTCTAGTGACGATTATTACATACGTTACACTGAGAGGCCTATAAACTTTTTCAGAACCCAAGTTTCAGAATAAGTGGTAACGATATCAACACGTACGAACAAATCTTCCCCAGATATCATAGACACATAATCGCCAAGAGCGAATTTACAGAAGAGGATATAGTCGATACCCTTAAGCAAAAACTTAACCCTAGAGGAATGAGTTGCATTAAAATTCCTATATCTCTAGCTCAATTACTCCAAGAAACATTTAAAAAACATTTCTCATCTAACAAAATCTATAAAGTATGCATTTCAGAAACTTTACTACAGGACGTGAGAATGGACAACGAGCAGGACGAGCTCGTGAGAGAAACACACAACTATGAGCACAGAGGGCCCAAAGAGAACCGAATACAAATCTTACAACAATATTTCTTCCCACAGCTCGACTGAAAGCTTAAAATTTTCTATGAATCTTGCGATATCTGTAAAAGAGCCAAATATGACAGAAGGCCACCAAAATTAATTCATAAAAGCGTATTTGGAGATAACCCTTTCGATCGAGTACACATTGACATATTTTTTCTTAAAGGGCAAACGTGGCTTACTATAGCTAATTCTTACTCAAAATTTGCAAACGCGATCCCATTGCCATCCAGTCGATATAAAAAACCCTATTACAGAGCACATACGATATTTTGGCAGACCAAAAACTATAGTAGGTGACCAAGAGCCATCTTTCAGGTCAATTGATTTTATCGGGTTTTTGGATGACTTAGGCATCGAAATGCATTTCGCTAGTAATTCTAACTCCAACGGAATAGTAGAGCATTTCCACTCTACACTTATCGAAGTTTACAGAACGAAGAAACCGAAGTTCAAAAATTTGAATACAACAGAAATGATCAACATCGCGGTTGACATTTATAATCATACATTTCATCAATCGACGAAACGACAACCTCGTAGTTTAATTTTTAACGAATCAAAAGTCATAAATATGGAAGAAATTACAGAAAAAAGCATTCGGCGGTAAAAGTAGAACTTCTTAAGAGGAAAACTAAATACGAAGAAAAGCACGAAAACAAAGAAAAACCTAAGCCCTTTGAAGCCGGAGAAAAGAAATACGTTAAAATATCTCAAAGGTTAACCAAAGATAAAGACCCATTCAAACTCATGGCAATCCAAAATGATAACGATTTAACATTTCGCGATACAAACGATATTAAAATCCATAAAAACCGAATAAAAAAGTAATAAAATAATCAAATCGATAAATCTCTAATTTCAGATTCATATCAATCGTCACTGCAACAGTTTACCAAGACATTAGCAACCATAATTAATAACCATCAACCTACATAAAGTGATAATCAGAACAGGATACCATAGAATCATTCATAAAGTAGATCTCAGTGATGTACAATCAAACTTGTTATATATTGAAAATGTCAGTAATCTATTAAATTTGAAAATGTCAGTAATCTATTAAATTTGTGAAACGTATTGAAGCAAACAAGCAGATCACCGATGTAGAAGAAGTCCATCAGGCACACTTGGAGAACTTGGAGGAGATCGCAAGGATCCAATTGCAGCTGTCCAATTCACAAATGATCGGAGGAGCCACTATTGCCTCCATAACCATTTTTCTTTTGATCATAGTCTATCTTCACAGATACAGGAAGCAGTGCTTTGGTAAACCAACAAACACCAAGGCAGAAATCATTGCGGACTAGGTAACCAGTCTGGAGACGATATCATCAGAGGGAAAGCCAACACCTTCAAAGTTCATCCCTCTCCCAAGGCTTACGAGGTTAGAAGTCCAGAAGAAGTCGAACGAGGACGCCCGACACTTAAGGGGGGAGACGTTAGGAGGAAGCCGGCCCAGAACCCCAACACCAACACAGATAGAAACACCAGGGTGGCAACATCGACGTAGCAATAACAAAGTAAAGCGCCATGCCACATTGGACGAACGATCAGGCGCTATGAGGAATTGCACTTTGGCAAACGCATAAACTGATGACACGCATTAATCGATTCGACCGATCACCCGATCGACGACGGACACACAGAGGAACAGTCACCAGGCGGATAGGTTTGCTGAATTGACATAATGAGTTTATAAAAGCCACTTTCAGTGTCTAGAATAAGTTAGTCTTAATCGTGAGTTGTAACTTAGTGTTAAATTGAATAAAATTGTTTTTTTTTATCGAATGCTAGACAGCATTCTAATTATATATATATACCGATCAGGATAACTCTGGCACGGCTCGATTCGTATTCATGGTAGCAGTGTTTATATGCAGAAAAAGTTACGAAAATCATTTAAAAAAGTATAAAAATTGTGAAAATACTGACTATTTATGAGCCGGGAAGAAATTCTGCGTGCTCGAAATGAAATCAATCTAGAGTGCGTTGCTGCGATGACCTCAACAGTTGTCAAACCACCACAGCTTGGCAAGACGAAGTTTGCCGGGACAGCTAGTATATATATAAAATGAGTTTGAAATCCCTTTGAGGCAACAAAACTCACAAACGGCTGAACCGATTAGGATGGCTCTTGCACGGTTCGATTCGTTTTCATGGTGGCTGTGTTTATATGTACAAAAAGTTACGAAAATCCACTAGAAAAGAAACAAAATTGAAAAAGAACAGATTTTCTATGAGCTGCTATTTTGAGCTCAGCAGTTGCCAAACCACCACAAGACGGCAAGACAAAGTTTGCCGGGACAGCTAGTTATATATATATATATATATATATATATATATATATATATATATATATATATATATATATATATATATATATATATATATATATATATATATATATATATATATATATATATATATATATATATATATATATATATATATATATATATATATAATATTAGTCCATTCCAAAGCAACTGATTTGTTAAAAATACAATAGTTTAATTCAGTTTCCAGTGATTCTGCGGTTATCAATAACAACATGTGCTGAAATAATTCCTTAAAACAACGAAACAACGTGTGCTCTCACTCGCAGTGTTGCGATAAGCCTACGCAAGTTTCCCTCGGCTAACGAAGAACATGCGTGTTTATACAATCCACTATAAGAAGAATAGTTGATAAGGAAAGGTCATAACACAAGACGAGATAATCATATGTTCTTGATTATACACTCAATGTGCGCACATGTTTTACCGGTATTCGTCACAGTCACATATCTTGTGATTAAAAATAGATAGAATTTACATTCCAGCAAATGTCGCTATGATGATTTCCCTTCTTATGTGTAGCATAATGATCCTAAAAAAATAACTTTCCTTAATGTTTCCAATATGTTTTACTTTTTATACACATTTGAACCTTTTCCTTTTTTTTCTTAAAAAAACAAATCTTTAATAACTACCAAAAGATGATTAATTAATTATTGTACGATACCAATAACACATGTGTATCTTAAGACAAGTTAAGGAAAACGTTATATTGAAACCAACGATTGCATGCTAAGCTCAAAAGTCGATACATATTTCTGAAAATGCGATCCAATTAATCAGCAATAATACAATGGAATTCCCATCGCACTAGGTATAGCTCATTTCTCTCACTTTTTAAATTGTCTAACTCTTCTCTTTCTAGGGCACTTAATTGCGATGGATTATTATGTCTGCCTCATACACGATAATATTTGAATAGAGCGTGTAGTGAATATTATAAACAGCTGTCAATCCATCGCTAATGAATGGAAGTTAATAAATAATTATTAAAAAGAACTATCGTTTATAAAACATCATACGGAAACATTTAACTTACGCAGTAGAGTAACAAATAGGTTTCGATCATCGACTTGATCATTATCTGTCTTTTTGATCCCAAGGTGGAAAGCTATATTGTCAAAGGCACTTGTTTGCTTCTTGAGATGCTTTTTCGCGTTTGCAGTTGCCGAAGAATTATTCTGATGAAGACTGGTACTATGAACCGTATCAAGAGCACCATGCTGTTGAGTCGCGTTCTGCTCTTTGATAGTTGACTTTATTTCCGTCATAGTGTAAAAATTATCCTTCTTGTTACTGGAAATTACAATGTAATTTGCACAACCGACTGAACTGGCCTTAGTGAAACACTTCAAATGGAAGGCGACTGACTTCGAACAATGCTGAATTACCACTAAAATCTTTAATCTGAAAAAAAGAGGCTTATAATAAGCATACATTTACTGTGGTGTCTTATCAATTTCATTTGAGCTTCCTTCGTATTGGGAATTATACTGATAACACTCAGAAAGGAACATGGGAAAGCGCAAAAGAAAGCCAGAATACGGCAATATGTTTCTGTATCTGTGATCGCTCAACATCATGTGAGTTCAATCAACATTGATTTCCCGTATATTCGTTGCCGGTGCAAATTTTTGTACTGTAAGACATCGACGAAGATGATAATTATTTATAAAAACTAGCAGTACCAGAGCGCATTTTGCCCCTTTTTTCAATGATCAGCGTGCTAATCATGCATGAAGCATTGACGAATCGGTAGAAAATGTGCTCGGGGTGCCGCTAGAAATCATAAGTCATGCTGCCCATGATCGCATAGTCGACGTAACCACCATTGACAATGTCAGCATTCACAAGCTAATATCTATCAATTGTGCATAATTGTGACCAGTTTTATTCAATAGAGCACAAGATCTAATCACTAGCTAGATGTCAAAGTGAAAAAATATCTTAAACTTTCCATTATTCATTGTAAAAATTTTTGGCGAAGTTTGCGTAAAAAACTCTCCAGAATTTTTAGGCTATTATACCGGTCATTAGCTGGGCAAGGGTCATGCGAGTTCAGGTCGTAAATGTTATGAAGATTCACAAAATTCTGTTTCTACGCGATAGTAAAAAAAAAAATGCGTTACTTCGAGAAATTACGTAAAATTATTCCAAGGGATTTTTTTACCCGATTAACCCACAGCAAATGCCCAAAATCAAGGGCCCCTTTAGTAACAGCTGTAAAGGCGTGGGTATTTAACATGACCATGCTGAGGGTGACGGTTTCGATTCCCGGTCAGCCCAGAAACTTTTCGTAATGGAAATTTGCTTGGGCATAGAGTATCTTCGTGCCTGTCAGGAGCTTTTCACAATCCAATAAAGATAACCATATGTAACTGTGTAATCGAGTTCAGTTCTACGCCTACTAGCGACAGAGATAGTCAAGTGACTTCGTAGCTTTTAGGAATAGAAGTGCCCGTCTAGCGAATTGGCAATCGTGAGCTCGATTCTCACCGGAGTGCCTCTGTTGTGCAATTTTCAACATTGTAATTTTCTTTTGGCTTGGTCAGCCAAAGCAAAGAACAAGAAATTGACATTCAGTTCGCATCATACTCTTTGTTGCGGCGTGTTGCAGTGGACTGTAAAACTGCTTTTCTTCTCCCGGCTGCCTTGATTGCAGCGCGCCCGCCGGTCTCACCGATTCCCCAAGTGGATTCGGTGTATGGAAACTGCCATGCAGCGACCGACGGACCAGCGGCGAACTCCATAGGGTGGGAAAACTATCTCCAAATAACTCTAGCCCTGAAAAGGACTCAACCGGACACGCAGGCGACTGGCGGACCAAGGGAATTTCCGGCTCAGAGACAAACGACACACACACTGGTTTTTGTTCTAATTCATTTTAATGTCACTAATTACACTATTTACAGACTTTTATTTTGGCCGTCGGCCCACACATTTCTTCTGCCGGGCTCGGCTCGCCGGCTTGACTTCTCTGCTGTTGCTTCTGTTCACTACGAGATGCGTAACGATACTGATGCTCACCAAGTAGCGCTTCTTCTGCTCTCGTCCTCGACGGCCGTCGTCGACGACGATGATGGTTTTTTCCTCCTTCTCAGCGTGGCGATTGGCTCCTTTTTGGGGGGTTTCCTTCATGCGAAGATTGCGTGCTGCTACCTCGATTCGCTTGCGCTTTCTTCACGTGAACGATACGTGCTCCTTCTTCAGTTCGCAGCGTTGCGGACTGAACATGCTGCCACCCGGGAAAAGAGTGACACAGGTGGCTCCTTGGAATCCTCGTCCTGATGTGTTCTTCTTCGAGGATGGGCAGGGGTGCCAACTTGTGGATCGGCCGCTTGAAAACGCTGGTGCCCACACGAAGAGGAATGTGCAAAAAGAGGTCTAGAGTTTAGAATAGCCTCGATTTGACACAGCAAGGTCGCAAATTCCATTATTGTCAGAGAGGCGGACTAATAGACTTTCTTCAGTACAGACTTCACGCTTTTAACGCCCGCCTCCCATAGCCCTCCAAAGTGAGGTGCATTTGGGGGAATCGTGGTCCACTTAATCTCCTTGACTTGACAGAACTGTGATAGCTTATCGTTGGTTAGGTCGGAATTGAAGAGCTCGTACAACTCACGAAGCTCTGATCGCGCGCCGATGAAATTTGTTCCGTTGTCGCTATACACTTCCTCGGGTACTCCTCTTCTGGATACGAATCTTTGTAGTGCTGCCAAAAACGCTTCAGTGGATAGGTTCTCCACCACTTCCAAGTGCATTGCCTTCGAAACCATACAAACAAATACGCATATGTAGCCTTTCACTGGAGCTGCTTTCCTGGCGGTTTGCTTTCTGTAGATAGGTCCAGCGAAGTCTACTCCAACTTTCAAAAACGTAGGTGCAGCGGTGATGCGATACGACGGCAAGTCTCCCATGAACTGCTCAGCAAGCTTCGGGCTTGATTTGAAGCAAGTGATGCAACTTCTCGTCACCTTTCGTACCGTCGATCTGGCGTTCAGTATCCAGTAGCGCTCTCTTAGGGCTGTGATCACGCTACTCGGACCAGCATGCAGGTTTTCTCTATGTACCGCTGCGATGAGTCTTCTCGTTACGGGGTGCTTGTCCGGAACGATCCATTGATGCTTTACCTCGTATGCTAGTTTGCTGTGACGAATTCTACCTCCAACTCGTAGTAATCCGTCGTCCAAGAAAGGGTTCAGATTGCCGATTCTCTTGCATGGCTCCCCCGCTTGCAGGCGATCGATTTCATCCTGAAGTTCGCTCCTCTGGATCGCTTGGATGATCCGCTTGTTTGCCTCCTTCAGTTCAGAAATCGTGGGCGTCGTTGCAGTGCTTCGTTCACCAATCTTACGGCAGTTGTTGATGAACATTAAAACGTAGGCGATAATCCTTTGTGTCTTCCGAAATGACTCAAACTTTGTCAATATCGGAAGCTCCTCGTATACAGTTGCCACGTTGACAGATACTGCCGACTTCAGTTCATGAATCTCTCCATCTTCCAGAGCTGCAGGAACCACTTCGTCATATGCTGCACTGCACAGGAAAAACGGTCCATTCCACCATAGGTTGCTCGTCGCGAGCGCTTTCGCTGGCATGCCTCGCGATACAATGTCTGCTGGGTTGTCTGCAGAGCGGACATACTTCCAAACATGTTCTTTTTCGCTTGTAATCTCGGCTACACGATTCCTCACGAATACTTGCAGGCAGTCCAACGGCTTGTTTAGCCACGCAATGACCACCAGGCTGTCGGACCAGAGAGTAACCGAGACGTGTTTCAATTCCATCGCGTCAATCACTTTCTTAACCAATCGATGCAGGAGTAGAGCTGCCATCAGCTCCTTACGCGGGATGGACATAGGAGTTATGGAACAGACTTTTGACTTGCTTGTAACTAAGCTCGAACTCGCAGTACCATCGGAATGCACCGACCGAAGGTACACGCATGCTCCGTAGGCTGTATTTGACGCGTCTGCAAATCCATGGATTTCAATCCTTGCCACTTCCTCAGAAATTACCCGCCGAGGAACTCGGAAGTTCTCTGCAAGTGGCAGCGCGTTCAAAAAATATCTCCAGTCGTCGAGTAGCTCTTCATCCAGCCGATCGTCCCAATCCATTTTGTTCTTCCACAGCTTCTGCATCAAAACCTTTGCGAGAACGATTACTGGTGACAACAAGCCGAGGGGATCGAAAAGCCTTGCTATAACTGACAGAACTTGCCGTTTTGTCGGTGTTGGATTGTTGCAGTCAGATTGTGCCCGGAACAGAAAATCATCTCCGACCGGATCCCACATAAGCCCAAGAGTCTTAATTACCTTATTGGCACTAGAGTCTTCAATCTTCACCAATTTATCTCGATCCTCCTCAGGAATAGAGTCCAGGAGTCGTTCATCGTTTGCAGCCCACTTGTGTAGATGAAAACCTCCGCGTTGCAGTAGCGAAATCAACTCTCGTTGGAGGCCTCTCACTTCTAACAAATTCTTTCCACCAAAAAAAAGGTTGTCCACGTAGAACATCTTCTTCACCAACTCCGCTGCCAAAGGATATTCTGCTTCCTCGTCGATTGCCAGTTGATACAGCGCATGAATGGCCAGAAATGGTGCTGCAGCTGTACCGTACGTCACAGTTTGAAGCTCCAAGACTCGCAGTGGCTCGTTGGGATTCTTCCTGTAGAAAATGCGTTGTAGCGGAGTATGACACTTGTCCTTCAACACTTGCCGATACATCTTAGCGATGTCAGCGCTTAGCACATACCGATACATGCGAAACTTCAAAATGATCGTCAGCAAATCAGGTTGAATTGTAGGGCCAACCATCATCACGTCATTCAATGCCATTCCACCAACCTTTGCCGATGCGTCAAACACGACGCGACACTTGGTAGTCGTATTCGACGGCTTGAGTACCGCGTGGTGCGGTAGATACCATCTCTGCAAACCAACAGGATCTTCCGCTTCATGCACTTCCTTGCAATGTCCAAGCTGCTCGTATTCATCCATGAATTCGTCGTACTGCTTCTTAATGTCCGGGTTCTTCTGCAATTTTGCCTCCAGTGCGTAGAATCTCCTCAGCGCCATTGGTATCGAATCTCCAAGCTGGCTGATTGATTCCCGAAGTGGAAACTGTACTACGTATCGACCATCTTCATTTCGACGAACTGTAGACTGAAAATGCTGCTCACACTGTTCAGCTTCAGTCATCACGCACTTCTCACTGGAAACACTTTCCACTTCCCAAAACTTTTGCATCAGTTCGTTTAAAGAGTCACTTGATGGTGATGCCACATTAGAGTTCACAATTGTTCCACAAAAAGCACTAGCATATTTTCCACCAACCAACCAGCCAAATTGCGAATCTCTGAGCGTAGGCAGATCTTCTGATAGCTTCAGACGACCGGCCTTGAGTATATCGTCGTACCATTCCATTCCAATCAGCAAATCCACTTGTCCTGGACGGAAGAACGTAGGGTCTGCCAACTGGATTCCAGCGGGAATGTTCCATGTAGCAGCGTCAACCTCAAAGGTGGGCAGGTTTCCTGTTACCTTCGGCGAGACCAAGCAATCCAACTCCATCTTGAAACCATTCTGCCTCAAACGCACTTCCACCCTCGCCCTTTGTCGAACGCTGGATCTGACGCTGTTGATTCCGGTGATTGGAATGTCGATTTCTTCTCGATCCACTTGCAGTTTTTCCAACATCGCCTCCAAGATGAAGTTGACCTGGGACCCGCTATCCAAAAGAGCGCGACATGATTGCGGTTTTCCATGTTTGTCCAAAACGTTGACCATTGCAGTTAGCAACAGCACTTGCGAAATTGGCTTCTCGACCACATTCGAAGCCACGGTGTTAGGTGTACTGCTACCCGGAACATTTGCGTTGTCTGGCTGCGTTGCTTGCTTTGGAACCTGCTGCTGATCTGTCCCACTGAATTTCTGGAACTTGAATTTTGCACTGAACCACCTTCTGTATGGAGCAGCGTATTGAGTTTCTCGAGAATTTTTAGCATTTCGACAAGTTTCTCTTCCACCTCTAGGTTGCGCGCCAGGGTATAATGTGTGTTGGGCACTTTGCGACGATTAACTCAAATCCGCACACCAGTGCACAATTTGCGCGCCGATTGCCTATGCGCCAAGTTTTTCACTAGCCAAATCACTGTTAATCAGTGGTTTAATGAAGTACAAGCGTTGTTACCGTCAATAATATCCCTGTTGTACATTATTTCCAAACATAAGGAAGTTCAATGTTTTAGACAAAAAATGGAACCGAACCCTAAGAGAGATAGAGCTCTTGGCACGAACCATTTTGACACTTGTTTATTTACATTTTGTATGGCGCACAGCCCGGCGCATGGGCAGTCGGCGCACGAGTTGTTGGCCGGTATGCGGATTTCAGAAAAGATTCGAAATATGATGCTTCCGTTTGCACTTCGAACACGTCTTGTTCGATTTACATTCTCCGCTTCGGTGACCACGTCGCAAGCAATTGAAGCACACCTGTTTATCACGCACCATCTTCAATCGATCCTCCGCCGACAATCCGTTGAACGTAGAGCACTTGAACGCCAGATGGTCTCCTGCACAGAACTCACAGCTGCTTGATGACACCACGTTCACCTTCACGTTCGACGACTGCTTGCCGGACACGTGTCCTTTGGTTGCACCACGCGCGGATTGTTTGACCTTACTATCACTAGTGGACTTTTGACAACGTTCAAGTACGGAAATGCGACCTTTCAGAAATTTGACAGTGTCCTCGTATTCAGGCAATTCCCCATGGGCGACCGAGGATTCCCACAACTTCTTTGTCTCATCGTCCAACGCATTGGATAGGATGTGCGTTACGATTGTATCTGATACCCCAGTAAAATCTAGACCCAAATGTTTCAAATTTTCGACATGACCAACACATGAATCGACCAACTCTCTCAACTCAGAGTGGCTTTCTTGTGACATTTTTCTCATGTTGAGTAGCCCAGAGATGTGATGATCAACCATTCGTCGCTTGTCCTCAAACCTTTCTGCTAAAATTTCCCATGCATGGTCATAATTGCCATCAGCGATGGTTTTTGCATCAATTATGTCAGCTGCGTCCCCAATTAGAGCCTTTTCCAAATGGTAGAGCTTAATTCGTGGCGGATCATTCGATCTGTCGACCACGTCCCTAAACATGACTTTGAATTTTTCCCACTGCTTGTATTTGCCATCGAAATGCGGAATGGCACGAGGAAGCGACGGTTGAACCACAATCGGTTGTTGGTTACGATTCGTTTGACTCAGCATCTCGATCCATGTTTCGAGAGCGAGGGAAATGTCGTCGTACAATGTTTCAAATTCAACGTACTTACAGTCTTGATCCTGTCTCTTGCTCGGTGGGCAAACCGCCATGATGCGTTCATGGTAGTCCGAAAACTCCTTGTAGGCAGCTTCCACTTACTTCTGGTGCACCTTGATCTGCGGCAGCGTAATCTCCTCCTGTACGATTTGATCCATCATGTGCTTGACGCGTGTCAGCTTCGCTTTTGCTGAGCCACGCATGCGCACCAGCGCGTCGAACTCTTCCACTGCGTCGTCGTTGCTGGCGGCGGCGGAATTGCTACCACCACCTTCCATATTCTTCACGGGTGTGCGCTTCGGCGGCATGATTCTTAATTAATCACTAGCACTTGCACTTTAGTCCAATGTTCATTGCAATTAATCACTTCACTTATTCGATTGTCCAGTCTTCGCTTTGCTTCACTTTTTTTCCAACTTTTCTTGCGGTGTGTTTTTGTCTCCAAGCCAGCCACTCCACTCAATCACGCCCAGTCGCGATGCGTTCCAGCCAGCAGCGATGATGAACCAAACCATCCGGCTCGAAGGACCAAAACATGTTGCGGCGTGTTGCAGTGGACTGTAAAACTGCTTTTCTTCTCCAGGCTGCCTTGATTGCAGCGCGCCCACCGGTCTCACCGATTCCTCAAGTGGATTCGGTGTATGGAAACTGCCATACAGCGACCCACTATGGGGCGGCTCCATACAAAGTGGTGGCCAAAAATATTTTTTTGATTTTTCCGCATTTTTTGGAAGTATTCTAGTAAGATTAGCATAACATTAGTCAAATTTATGTATTTACATCACATCTGGAAGCTGTAACTAGTATTTAACCCAGTTAGGAACTACTTATTCCTGAACAATTACCTTAAACGTTTCTTTTTAATTTTTGAGACAGTTCAAAAGCAAATCAAAACTACAATAAGATTGCCATGCATAAGATAAAACAGGAGAGGTGGAGGTAGAAGCACCACACCCCTCTCCCCCTTCGATGCAAATCTGACCCCCTCCCATTTTTCAAATTTTATATAAGAGTATTGTTTTATCGATCATGTATTTTGGTAAAGAATTGTTTATCTGCCAAGAGCCGCCCCTCCAACTTATCTGCCACCACATCGCCCCCCCCCCCTACTGTAATATTTGTTCAAACTCGTCGAAAGGATACTTTTTTAATATGCTTCTATTATTTTACTGAACACATATCAACATCAATAACTAAGTTGGTGATTTGTCTCCATTTTTTATACTGCAGGAATGAATATACTGCTAAATAGAACATCATTTTCATTGATAAACTTCCATCACAAATTTTATTAATTAAGTTTCAAGAGACAGAGTTTAATCAAATTCACAAGCAATATCTACTTATTTTTCTGTTCAGGTGATATCATTCCATATATTTTTTTGGGAATTGTAAACATTTTAGATTCACTTTCACGATTTTTGAGAACATGGCCAGTCAAATTCACCATATTTGAATCGTTATGTCTATTTCATTATTTCTATAGTGTCCACATTACCGCCAAACATAACATCGTTTCCAAGTTCCGAATAAGCGTCGCGCCAATCGTTATTTTGTTTTTCAAACCTTTTTTTTTGCGTGAGCCTTTTGCTATGCATTGTAAAAATATTTTGAAGTACAGTAGACGTTCGATAACTGCAACATGTTTGCGTTTCACTGAACGAATGAAATTCGATAACTGCAAAAACTGGCAGATGTCATAGAACTGTAAGTTGCTGCAGAATGCAGTCAATATGCATTTGAAAAACATTACATTGCAGCAAAAGTGCATGAGAAAAACATCGCATCGCTGTTGACATTTCATTATGACGGATAGCGGTGCGATAACTGCAAAATTGTTGCACTTAGCGGACTTGCAGTTAAAGCTTTTGCACAGAGCGAACGTCTACTGTAGTCGTTCTTCTTTAGCAAGATCAAAATTATATTTTGCCTTGATATAGTCAATTACTTTTGTTGCATTGACTATTTGAGATTTTTTTAGATTTAAAGTAACACCACAGATAAACAGACGTCTTACTCTACGCAGTTCCCATCGTTTCCTTTTTTAACGCAATTAGCATTGGACGATTATGTTTTCGTGATGATGATTTTTATCGCATTTTGTCCCAAGTAATATGTCTGTTTGTCTGTGGTAACACGATGCTCCTATGTGCCATATTACCACAAACAATTATTTTTAGATTTGTTTGCGTTGAATTAACTACTGTGCTATATTCACGTGCTAGCGTTGAGGTTGAAAACGAACTTATAAATTGAAAATATTATCCTTATCTTTTAAGTACAAGTAGGTAGTTTTTAGTAAAATTAATATATAAGATGTGGCGTTTCTTTCCCTGTTGCTAAATATGTATTGAAAATATAAACAAAATTTTCGTGAACAAAAGAAGTATTTCAGTCCAGATGGGTCGATACAGTTTATGTATGGAACGATAATTTTCGATCAGTTTTTACCCATTTTTGACATAAAAGTAATTAAGTGTGTAACATTTTTAAGACTTAATTTTACAATTGACAGTACCACCTTTGAAGCACTGTTTAATTTGTACGATTTTTTTTGTATGTGCTCGCATAATCAATAATCATAGTTAACAAAAAAATAATTAAAAAAATCAATTTTTCGGGCTTGGGCCAAAATGACGCTCATCCGCAGCTATCCGCAGCTGGATTCACGTTCCGCAGATACTATAGACCTCAAACTAAACTGTGGAGGCGGTCTCTTGAGACTGCTCGACTCTGCTTGTTAGATATAGACCAACTTAGGCAAAAAATGTTGTTTTTGTCAATAATTACTCATTTTTAACCAATTTCAATTAACCGTGTAACCCCAACAACACACCCATTTTAAAGTTCAGACAATAACATTTCCATCGGTGGATTCAAATCCAAAATTGAACCGTTTTTTCACTGAGAAAACTGCATTTGTTTAAAATGCATTTTTTCTACAATTTTCACTATTTTTCTAAGTCTGATATCTGTGGCGCAATGAGTTTCCATCACAGAGGGCTGAAATTTTGGGAATCTAGGTTTGAACTATCTGGCTCTCAAATGGTATATAAGACACGTCATTCAAAGCAAGTCAATTTTTCGATTTTTGGCCACCACTTTCCCCATAGTGCGACCGACGGACCAGCGGCGAACTCCATAGGGTGGGAAAACTATCTCCAAATAACTCTAGCCCTGAAAAGGACTCAACCGGACACGCAGGCGACTGGCGGACCAAGGGAATTTCCGGCTCAGAGACAAACGACACACACACTGGTTTTTGTTCTAATTCATTTTAATGTCACTAATTACACTATTTACAGACTTTTATTTTGGCCGTCGGCCCACACATTTCTTCTGCCGGGCTCGGCTCGCCGGCTTGACTTCTCTGCTGTTGCTTCTGTTCACTACGAGATGCGTAACGATACTGATGCTCACCAAGTAGCGCTTCTTCTGCTCTCGTCCTCGACGGCCGTCGTCGACGACGATGATGGGTTTTTCCTCCTTCTCAGCGTGGCGATTGGCTCCTTTTTGGGGGGTTTCCTTCATGCGAAGATTGCGTGCTGCTACCTCGATTCTGTAAGTGTTTGGTTTGTCAATTGGTTGTGTTGAAGTGATTTTGTGTTTTTTAATTCGAAAATGTATAGGGCAGGTAGATTTCGTGTTAGAAATAGGTATTCCCCCCAGTAGTCCCCCACTTTATAAACAGCTAGCACAGTAGTAGGCAATTCACCTTAAATGCAGCATACCTCCCACCGAGCTTCAGCAACCCACCACCAGAGGTCGAAGACGATGCAGTTATGACGGCCATGAGGGGTGGCGTAATGGGGCCATTACGAAGGGTGCATCTCGAAAAGGCAATGACCGAGGGCCGAGGTCATGGACCTTGAAGCCTTGTGAAAGAGCCATAGTCTTTCACTTACCCGGTAGACGTTGTTCAAGCCAGACGGAAAGTTTTAAACCCAAAACGAAGTGAGTGAGCCTAGTTGAAACGCTCAGAGTTTGAAGTCGTGAAGAGTTGTGGAGAGGTGAAAGTGCTGAATAAGGACATTAGGTAACGGAACTCAATCACCCGTGGTCAACCTGTTCCTTACATCGACATTTGTCCATCTTTTTCACCAGGACCCCGCAGTTTTAGTGTGAAGCCAACAAAGGTTCGCCAATCGCCCTACCACGTCCTAGTGCTACAACCGGGTAGATTCCGGCAGCGTTATTGGCTGAAGGCCGATCCGTCCATCATATCGGCAGCCTAGGACGTGTAGGCGGGTCCGTATTCAGCTGCAGCGATACCCCAAAGCCACCCCGTGGCGAGAGACGTGGCCAGACGTGGCCTGAAGAGAACGCGGTGTTCCGAACCTCGGAGAGAAGGACATCGGCGGCCGACATTGAGGAGAAAGGAGGAAGAAAGGAGGTTGCAGCAGAAGAAAGGGGCCCCGAAGAGAACAGGTTAGATAGATTGTAAGAAAGTGGGGAGGAGTAGAATAAAGTGTGCACAAACAGTCCAAAAGTCGAAATACAGTTATTTAAAGTCAGTGCAGTGTAGTTACCATATTTCGAGTGCGAGAATTCCTTGTCCCGCGGTAAATTTAGGTGAGCGTGCCGACCCTGAGGCAGTTGATTCGGGGAGTCTCTGAGACGCTCCCGATTGGCTGACGCGATACTTACACTTTGGCGCCCAGCATAAAATTGACTTACCCTTAGTTTGTTGCGGGCTCAGCTTGGAAATTTGCATTGTAATTACTGGTTTCGACGGAGGTCTCTGGGAAAACATCCAGGCCTTCACAGGACGGTTGCCATTTTGGGCTTTACTCCTTTTATCTGACACAGAACGTGGAATTATTTCATTTTGAAACCGAGGGGTTCTGATTGTCCATTCATCAGTAACAAAGAACGATTGTTTAAAAAGTGAATGAGAGTTGAATTGAATTGGAAGGAGCACAGTGTTAAATCGTGTGGTGTGATTCGGTAGGAGGAACTGAAAACGCAAGAGCAAAATCGTATTTTATTTGCGGATTCGTAAACTAGGATTTTCAAATTAACAGTTTTTAGGTTTTTTTCAATTTTAGGATTTTTAAATTTAGGATTTTCAATTTTTTTTTTCAGCGTGCAAGACCGCTTTTTGCAAATCTAGGTAGTTCTTTTTAAATTTTCAAATTTCAAATTTTTGCTGAAACGTGCGATGGAGTTGGCAACACTGCAGTCGCAGTACTATGCGATGAACGCCGCCCATCTGGCCGATGACGAACTTGACCATGAACTGCAGATCCGTGACGTGAACATGATCGGTGAAACGCGTAGCAAACAGGAGCGAACCTTGCGTAGTCTGTTGAAGGCTGAAAAAGAGAGAAAAACGATTAGTTTCAAACCGTACTGGTTAACTTTGGTAGACGAACTGAAATGGTGCGATGAAAAGCTTGTAGAAGTGAGAAAAACGTTAGAAGAGAGGAAATCGCGAAAGGCACCGGATCAGATTCATAAAACTAAGCTTCTTCACATTTTCTTTAGAATGGAACGGTTGAAGGCACATGCAAAAGAAGAAGAAGACTTGAACAGCATTGCGATTATAGCAGGAGTTTGTTCCGCGTTATTGAAAACGTTTTTCTCAATCACCTCTCCGCTTGCAGAAGTGAGAGAAGCGGAGGTCGCGATAATTAATGAAAGTTTACGACAGATGCGTGAGGAAGCACAAGAGAATAGAGAAAATTTAGTTAGAGACGTAGCCGATCATGACGAGATCGAAAATGCAGGAGTTGGTATAGGAGAACCAGACGCGGTTGAGCATAGGAGAGAATCTACTGGTTCCGATAACGGTGAGCATAGGGTTCGTGAGCAGCATGCAGAAGACGATGATCATGATGAGGAAAACGGTAGAGAGAATGTAGTGGAAAAGCTTTCTGATGAGAATGAACGTTTGAAGGTTACCGTGAATCTGTTGCTTCGACGGATACAGTTACTCGAAACTGCGAATGCGACAAAGCAGAAAGAAATCGAGCAAATTAAACAGAGTACTCCGGTAGACGATAGATCGCGACAGAATGTGGATGAGCAAGAGCAGGGTCAAGGACAGGAAAACTTTTATGAATGGCTGAAAGCTAGATGCGGTTCGTTAGAAAGTTTAGTGAATTTGAACAGAGTCGTTCCATCGTCAAATAAAGAAAAAACGAGTGTTAGGCAGGAAATTGAGATCGACAGACCGAAAGGTAGTCGGTTACCGGTACACAAATGGTCAGTGAGATACGACGGAACAGACAATGGTAGGAAGCTGAACGAATTTTTAAAAGAAGTAGAGTTTAATGCGAGATCGGAGGGATTTACAGAGGCAGAATTGTTCGTGTCTGCACACCACCTCTTTACGCGGAAAGCAAGATCGTGGTTTATGGAAGTCAATGGGAACAATGAGTTAGGAACGTGGCAAAATCTAGTCAGGGAGCTTAAAAATGAGTTTTTACCTGCGGACATTGACTACCAGTATGAACGGTTGGCTAATTCGCGAAGGCAAGGTCCAAGAGAGAAATTTCAAGATTTCTACTTGGACATGGTGAGAATTTTCCGGAGTATGTCCAGGCAATGGGATGATGCCAGAAAATTCGACGTGTTGTTCCGTAACACCAGGGCGGATTGCAGAACGGCGATGTTAGCTGCCAATGTAACGTCCATTCCTAAAATGAGAGAATTTGGTAAACGATTTGATTCGATCAACTGGCAGATGTATGCTAAGAGGGAGAACAGATTTAGTAGACCGAATTCTCAAGTCGAGGAAATTAGTCAGCAAAAACAGAATTGGAGAGGTAGCGAATCGAATGTTAGAGGTCAATCTAGTTTCAGAGGGGGTTACCAGGGGCGGAATTTTAACCCGAACTATAACCCCGCGAATAAGCAAGGTCCTCCAGTTAAGTCTGGATACCAGGAGGGCAATTCTGAACAGAGATTTCCCCAAAAACCCAAATCGCGACCCGAGAACAGCCAAAAACAAAATCGTGTTCAAGACGAACCAAAACCTTCTTCGTCTGGTACAAGCGCGCTTCAGAGGATTGTGAAAGCATATATTCCAATCAAACGTGGTGTGTGTTTTAATTGCCATGAAGAAGGACATAATTCAAAGGACTGCCAGCAGGAAAAACATGTATTTTGTGAAAACTGTGGTTTTCCCGGCTTTCACACAAATAATTGCCCTTTCTGCCAATCAAAAAACGCCAAAAAGACTGCTCATTGAGGCAGAGCAGTCCGATCGGTTCCTTAAGTCCTCAGCCTGAATCTTTGGAAGATCCAGAATCCGTTCTTCAACAGTTAGGTTATTCGAAAGTGGTCAATCGGTCCAATAAGCGTGACGAAATCGCAACCTTGCTCGTCAAGCTTAGTGGAGACGCATGGCCGTTTACGAAGATTGAACTGATGGGAATTGGGTTGATTGGACTTCTCGACAGTGGCGCTGCACGGACGGTTTTAGGAATCGGAGCGAAGAAAATTATCAAGCAACTTAACTTGAGTGTCACGCCAGCATCAGTTACTTTGACGACTGCGGCTGGGGAAGATTTAGAAGTCCTTGGATGTGCGGACATTCCGATCACATTCAACGGAACAACTAAAATTTTACCCGTACTCATCGCTCCGAAGCTTAATCGGCGATGTGTATTGGGGTATGATTTCTGGCTAAAATTTGGAATTTCGCCAGCCATACGTAGTCAACCGATCGAGCTTTTAGATGATGGTGTTAGTGAGGACTTAGAAAAAGAAGAAGAGTTAACGGATGAACAGAAAGAGAGATTGGAGAGAGTAAAACAGTTATTTTTAGTCGCAGAGCCAGGAAAGCTAGGAATGACGGATTTGATTGTCCATAAAATTGACATGAAGGAGGAGTTTAGAGACGCAGACCCGGTGAGGAAAAATCCTTATCCGTGGAGTCCGGAAGTTCAGCGTAAAATACATGGAGCAGTCGACAACATGATTCAGGAGGGAGTAATAGAACAGTCTGATTCAGACTGGGCTTTACCGGTAGTACCAGTAGCAAAACGAGATAGTCAGGAGGTTAGGCTTTGCTTAGACGCTAGGAAACTGAATGAAAGGACGAAAAGGGATGCGTATCCGTTGCCGCACCAAAACCGTATTTTGAGTCATTTGGGCCAGGTGAAATACCTGACGACCATTGACCTGTCACAGGCGTTTCTCCAGATTCCATTGAGCCCTGAATCGCGAAAATACACAGCCTTTTCCATACCCGGTAGGGGACTGTTCTAATTCACACGTCTTCCGTTTGGGTTGGTGAACAGTCCCGCTACGTTGAGCAAGTTAATGGACCGCGTACTCAGCCATGGAGCTTTAGAACCGGCAATATTCGTTTATTTAGACGATATTGTTATCGCTAGCCAAACTTTTGAAGAGCATCTTCAAAAGCTTGAAGACCTCGCAAAGCGTTTGAAGGAAGCAAACCTTTGCATAAACTTGACCAAATCCAAGTTCTGCTGTCAAGAATTGCCGTATCTTGGATATATTCTATCACAAGATGGATTGCGGCCTAATCCAGATCGCGTCAAAGCGATCTTAGGATATCAGGTTCCGAAATCGGTGAGACAGTTAAGGCGATTCCTCGGTATGATTAATTACTACCGCAGGTTTATCGCAAATTATAGTGAGATTACAGCACCTCTCACTGACTTATTGAAAAATAAGCCAAAGAGGGTGCAATGGAACTCGGCAGCAGACACGGCATTTGAGGTCATTAAAGAAAAGCTAATTTCAGCCCCTGTGATGGCTAACCCAAACTTTTTGCTTCCTTTCACGGTCCAAACGGACGCAAGCGACAACGCGATTGCAGGTGTTTTAACGCAGGTTCAAAACGGAGAGGAGAAAGTTGTCGCCTACCATTCTGAAAAACTCAAAGGTGCAGAGCTACACTACCACGCTGCTGAGAAAGAAGGACTTGCCGCTCTCCGCTGCATCGAAAAGTTTAGAGGATATATCGAGGGTACTAAGTTCACTTTGGTGACCGATTCCTCGGCCCTAACTTTTATAATGCGAGCGAAATGGCGGTCCTCATCTCGTCTCAGTCGCTGGAGTATAGAACTGCAACAGTTTGATATGGACATTCGGCATCGGAAGGGTAAGGAGAATGTTGTACCCGATGCGCTCTCCCGATCCATCGAGACTCTCGATGAAGAGCCCGAGGACGGTTGGTACAAAAAGCTTTTCAAAGCCGTAGAGGACGACCCTGAAAAGTACGTTGATTTTAAAATCGACAATAAAATCCTTTACAAGTTCGTCGCTGCAAAATCTGACTTTTTAGATTACCAGTTTGAATGGAAACAGTGCGTTCCCACTTCAAACCGCAACCGCATACTAAAGCAGGAACACGACGATAGTCTACACATTGGTTTCTCCAAATGTGTGGAGAAAGTAAAGCAACGTTTTTACTGGCCTCGCATGAGCGCCGATATAAAAAAGTACATTGGGCAATGCGAGTCCTGCAAAGAGAACAAGCACTCTACTGTATCAACCGCGCCTGAAATGGGTAAACAGAGAGTCGCAACCCGGCCTTTCCAAATTATTTGCATGGATTACATCCAATCTCTGCCCAGAAGCAAGCAGGGCAACACTCACTTATTAGTGGTCATGGACCTGTTCTCTAAGTATTGCCTGCTTGCTCCTGTGAAAAAGATTTCGGCGGTCTCCCTCTGCAAAATTTTGGAAGAGCAGTGGTTTAGACGGCTCTCCGTTCCACAAATCGTCATCTCCGACAATGCTACAACCTTTTTATCAAGAGAATTTCAGGCTTTGCTCGATAAATATGAGGTTCAGCATTGGGCAAATGCAAGACATAGAAGCCAAGCGAATCCGACAGAACGTCTCAATCGAACCATTAATTCAATGATTCGTTCCTATGTGAAGGAGAATCAACAGCTGTGGGATTTGAAAATTTCAGAGATTGAATTCGTACTCAACAATACGATTCATTCAACTATAAAATTCAGTCCTCATTGTGTGATCTACGGTCATGAGATCATATGCAAAGGTCCGGAGCATAAGCAGGACCGCAAAAATGAGATGAGTGACGAACAGCGAGTGGAGAGATTGAGAGGAGTTCACCAGAAAATCGGAGAATTGGTGAGAGAGCATCTCCAAAAAGCTCATGAGGATACGAAGAAGCGGTATGACCTTCGCCATAAGCGATACTCACCAACGTTTGATGTGGGCCAACGCGTCTACAAACGGAGTTTTCGTCAGTCGTCAGCCGGAGACCAGTTTAACGCCAAACTGGGTCCGCAGTACACGCCCTGTACCATCGTTAGGAAGGTTGGAACTAGCTCGTACGAGGTGTCCGACCAACAGGGAAAATCGCTCGGCATATTTTCAGCCGCCGATTTAAAGGCATGATGCATCTAAAAACAGAATTGATATTAAAGCTAGCATTTGTTTTACAATGAGTCGTTGTTAGAGAGTGAGTTAGGTGAATAGTTCAAGTCAAAAAGTGTATGTTTGAATACTTAACGTCTGCTGTCTAATCGTACCGATGAATGAATTTTCCCGGGAAATTATTGCGTGGGCGTCACGTAGATGTGCGTCCAAACTCGTCGTAGATTTTGTAAATAGAAACGGCCGTATAGTCAATAAGTTGCATGTTTACCTAAAAGTTTAGAAGTAGTTTTGTATTTTTTTAAATTTGTTTCTTTTAATTTGTTTTGTATGATGAATCGTGGTTGAAAAAGCATAAATGTGTCGTTAGTTTAGCATATCTTGTAAACAAGGTTGCAAACAAGTTTTAACGTTGTGGTAGTCAAGTCAAAAGCAGTCCATCGAAAGTTATAGGTAGTAGATAGAATGTCGAGTGTATTTGCCAAGTTCAAGGTTAAAGGTCGTCATAGTCACAATTTGTAATCAATTATCCAGATAATTCAGGTCAATATCAATCACTACACGTAGAATCCACAGTATTTTTCACTGCATAGCATAGCAGTCATCTGCTGTGTCCATACTTACGCCCTGAGAGCAAGGACTAATCAGTCCAAGCATATTAAATGAGCTTTTAGAAAGGAATTCCCAGATGGAAAAATACGAAAACACGAAACTATTAAAAAGATCGAATGGCCATTAAATAATCCGCGGATTTAAAACATGATAATTAAAGTTTTCGTAGAGCTCACTTTCCAAAAATTCCTTTTAAAAACCACATTTGTAACAAACCCACATGTGATCACCAATTCTGCAGCATCACTATTGACAGACAGTTGACAGTTTTATCCGATCTTAACCGAATCCACACATACTGATGAAATGCTGATAACGTTATCGTAAATGAAGTACAAGAATATAACTCCGACAAATTGCGAGAAATATTTCATGCACAGTTTGCATGACTTTAATTTTGTACATATGCTCCAAATTTTATTTTTTTTAGAATTTTAAATTATTTTTCTTTGAATTTGTTTTGCATGTTTTATTAATCATAATGTTAAATATTTTAAATGTCTTTTTAAACAATCGGTGAAATTAAATGCTAATTGTTTCGAGGTTACCAGGTAAAAATCCTGAGTATTTGATCGCTGGAGGCCGGAGTCAGAAGACGGTGATGGTCAGTACTGACAAAATGTCATTAAATTGTGAGGAGTTGATTAAGTTCGACGATGAAAACCTATGACCCCGATACTCGATTACAATAATAGTCAATTTCACATACTTTTTACTGTTTGTTGGGTCTTTCTTAATCTAGTACGTGACAGGTGAAATGTTTCGTGAACTACCGTCAGTGATTGTGATTTTGTCCAGGTGTGTATATTGAAATGTGAAGTGCAGGTTCAGAGGTACGTGTAATCGGTGTATGCAATGTGAGTTCTAGATAAAAAAATATTTACTTCGTAAATATTTTTTACCCGAGCTGGGGGAGAGTGTAAGTGTTTGGTTTGTCAATTGGTTGTGTTGAAGTGATTTTGTGTTTTTTAATTCGAAAATGTATAGGGCAGGTAGATTTCGTGTTAGAAATAGGTATTCCCCCCAGTAGTCCCCCACTTTATAAACAGCTAGCACAGTAGTAGGCAATTCACCTTAAATGCAGCATACCTCCCACCGAGCTTCAGCAACCCACCACCAGACGTCGAAGACGATGCAGTTATGACGGCCATGAGGGGTGGCGTAATGGGGCCATTACGAAGGGTGCATCTCGAAAAGGCAATGACCGAGGGCCGAGGTCATGGACCTTGAAGCCTTGTGAAAGAGCCATAGTCTTTCACTTACCCGGTAGACGTTGTTCAAGCCAGACGGAAAGTTTTAAACCCAAAACGAAGTGAGTGAGCCTAGTTGAAACGACAGAGTTTGAAGTCGTGAAGAGTTGTGGAGAGGTGAAAGTGCTGAATAAGGACATTAGGTAACGGAACTCAATCACCCGTGGTCAACCTGTTCCTTACATCGACATTTGTCCATCTTTTTCACCAGGACCCCGCAGTTTTAGTGTGAAGCCAACAAAGGTTCGCCAATCGCCCTACCACGTCCTAGTGCTACAACCGGGTAGATTCCGGCAGCGTTATTGGCCGAAGGCCGATCCGTCCATCATATCGGCAGCCTAGGACGTGTAGGCGGGTCCGTATTCAGCTGCAGCGATACCCCAAAGCCACCCCGTGGCGAGAGACGTGGCCAGACGTGGCCTGAAGAGAACGCGGTGTTCCGAACCTCGGAGAGAAGGACATCGGCGGCCGACATTGAGGAGAAAGGAGGAAGAAAGGAGGTTGCAGCAGAAGAAAGGGGCCCCGAAGAGAACAGGTTAGATAGATTGTAAGAAAGTGGGGAGGAGTAGAATAAAGTGTGCACAAACAGTCCAAAAGTCGAAATACAGTTATTTAAAGTCAGTGCAGTGTAGTTACCATATTTCGAGTGCGAGAATTCCCTGTCCCGCGGTAAATTTAGGTGAGCGTGCCGACCCTGAGGCAGTTGATTCGGGGAGTCTCTGAGACGCTCCCGATTGGCTGACGCGATACTTACAATTCGACAATTCGCTTGCGCTTTCTTCACGTGAACGATACGTGATCCTTCTTCAGTTCGCAGCGTTGCGGACTGAACACTCTTCTTGTGCTGTGGGGGCGTAACCCGAGCAAAGTCTTACAACAAAATGATAGCAAATCGAAAACACGATTTGTAATCAGCAGCAAATTGATATCACAATTTGATATCAGATTGTCTTGATTCAACTTGAATTTAAATTTTGATTTCATTTTGCTGTCACTTCAACTTATTATAAATATTGAAGTTTTTAACCAATTTCAAAACTTCAAGACGACCTTGTATAATACAACTAATGCTATACCATCAGTGCAATTAACATATTGCATTTAAGTTTTCATATCGTTCGTAAAACTATACATTTAACGATTTTTCCATTTTTTCGCACTGACAGCAAAAACAGTTATCAATTTGATATCACTGATGGCAGGAATTGTTTTCAACTTGCTGTTACGGAAACATTTTTCTGCTCTCATTTTTGATGTTTTAACCCACGGGTTCCCAACAATTTGAGGAAGAAATTTTCAGTATGAAACGCCTTCAGAAAAAAAAATTTCGGCTGCGCCGCTATTTTTCAGCTACGACTCAAATTGAATGTACATGACATCATTGTTTATGAAATGTGAGTGTCGAATAAAAAAAAACGTATCATTGATTGTCGAAAATCCCTCCCACAGTAAATTTATGGCTACGTCAATGTACCCAAAAGAACTCGGTTTCGTTAATTTAATTCATGTTTTTTTTTTCTTAAAATTTTCATTGGGCCGCAGATGTTTTGATAATTCTTAAAGTGAGTCGCCACCTCAGAAAGGTTGGGAACCCCTGTTTTAACCGTTAAAACGACCAAAATGACAACAACCTGAGTTATCATAATTTGCAATACCACAACATCAAAATTAGTTTTCAATTTGCTGGGTCGCGTTGGGGGTTGTTATTTCGTGAGTGTTGCGTTTGATGCTGCTGGTTGGTGTTATTGCTGCTGTAGGGTTGTGTTACGCAGGGAGACGATGCACGTGCTATTCGTGGTTGTTGTTATTGTCCCTTGGCTCGTTCCGTACGGAACATACTCCCCCCGGTTGACACGAAGTTTCAACAGCTTTCTCCGGTGGCTCGTTGTCTTCAATCGGCAGGACTGCAATCTTGTTCATCGATCGGCGATATGTACTTCCATCGGAAAATACATCTACTGCGCGTACCAATCCATCTGCACCAGGATATACTTGGGTTATGAGTCCTAGTTTTCAGTTGAGTGGAGGTTGCGATTTGTCTTCCAATACAACTACCATTCCTGGGCGAAGGTTTGCCATGATCCTGACGTTTTTCGGTCGTTGTTGAAGGCTTCACAGATAACGTTTTCGTCGGCTGGATTGGATGACATTGAGAACAGTGGTCTCGAGTTCATCACTGCTTCGATTTCGGTAAGCACGATCGCAAGTTTGCAAGCTTAGAATCACTAACAACTCGGACGAGATGCCTTTTCATGGATTTCACTGCGGCCTCCCATAGGCCACCAAATTCTGGGGAGTTCGGCGGGATGAAATGCCACTCTATCTGCCTTGGTTGACAGAAACACGGTCGACAAAATGCTGGTCTATGAATTGCTGGTAAAGCTGGCGTAATTCATTCTGGGCTCCTCGAAAATTTGTTGCATTGTCAGAATGCAACTGGTAAACTATTCCTCGACGACTAATGAAACGCTGTAGTGCTGCGATGAAAGCATCTGACGTAAGATCCGAAACAGCCTCAAGGTGCACAGCTTTGGTTGCCATACACACGAATACTGCAACATAACACTTGACGAGTCTGGAACGGTAATTGCCCATTCGAATCCAGAATGGACCTGCTTAGTCAATTCCGGTGATTGCAAATGGGGGTGATGGAGTGATCCTACACACCAAAAATCGATTGAGGGTTTCAGCAAAATATTGCTGAATTCTGCCGAGCTGAAGGATTCAGCAAAATTTTTACTGAAATTCAGCAAAATTTTGCTGATTTGTTCAGTAAACTCTGCTGATCACCAGTAACGTTTTGCTGAAATTCAGCAAACTTTGCTGAAAGTTCAGGAAAAAATTTTGCTGGACCCTTCAGCTCGGCAAAATTCAGCAAAATATTGCTGAAAGCGTTTGGTGTGTAGGCTGCGGAAGGTTTCCCATCAGCTGCGTAGACATCTTGAGGTTTGTTCGAAAACATTTCCCACAGGTTCTTGTCACGTGTCGAATCGTTCAACGGGCGTTCAACAACCAGTACCTTTGGCGGATAGCAGCCATCAGTCCATTTTTCCGAAGATGCAGATGCTCGGTATGGAGTGCCTTTATTTAGTTTGTTCGACAAAATGATCGGGTACTTCATCTCAGCTGGTAAGTTCGAGTGTTGAAGACGTCCTCCAACTCGTACAATTCCATCGATCAATATTGGATTCAGGTTTCCTATTCTGCGACAAGGAACTCCAGTTTCGGTTTGCTGCATCATTTTTAGGATCACATGGTTCGCACGTCGTAGTTCGATGACGGTTACGTGGCGTGCTGTTTGGCGCTCTGACTTTTCCTTCAAACGGGCGTTGCAGATGAATCGGAGTACCAAAGCCATCACACGTTTAATCTTCCTGAAGTCGCTGAATCGGGAAAACAATGGAAACTCCTCTTCAACTGCTGTAGCAACTGTTTCGATGGTTGTTGTTCAGTCCGCAAAGCGAACTGAAGAATGAAAACGCACCATCAACATCATATTGCACCCGTCGAGTCCCAGCTCCCATCAACTAGCAGAAGTTAGCAGTCAGCCGGCGTATACTGATAGCGAGCACTCCGTCCGAGCATACCCGCAACAAGCAGTTTCTCTCTGAGGCGACCCCCGTACGCGAGCAGCGAGTGAGCGCACCGAGCGTGTGAGAACCTACACGAGAGATGCGTGACCCGACGAAGCCGACACAGCGAGAGAGAGAAAAAGAGAGGACGCCCGGTGTGCGCGTCCGTCGATCATCATCATCATCGTCAACCATCATCATCACATGCGCATCTAGAACGTTCCGCCAGTTTCTAGTGCACATTGGGGACGGTATAAATATGCGCGCGTTGCGCGAAATCAGAGTCAGTTTTAATCGATCCGGCTAACGATCGTAATAAATAGAGTTATTTAGAGAATTATTCCTCTGGTGTTTCCATCCACCCTATCCGAACCGAGCCTGGTTCTGGTGCCAGATATCCGACTAGGGTTCTGTCCACCAGTTGTCGTGAACTATCAGCCGAGCGAGGCTGATACAGTCCACTTGGGAGTTGGATACCATTCGCCTGCGGGCACCCCCGGGAAGGAGCTCCAAACCGCTCCTGCTCCCATCGGCTCAGTCTCTGCGGGGACGAGCGCATCCGGTGAGGCCAACCGGCCAATAGCCAGCCCCATTCCATCCACCCTATACAGTCCACTGCGTGTGTGTTCACGCAGCACTATTGGTCCTTCGAGCCGGATACACGATCTGGTACTGCGTACAAGCGTTCAGCGTGGCTTGAACAACGCGGTAGTGCATCGTTCAAGAAGCGTTCCGCGTGGCTCAGACAGCGAGGTAGTGTGCAGTTCTAGAAGCGTTCACGCGGCTTCAACAGCGTGAAGTTTAAGCGTTTCGCGTGGCTCAGACAACGCGGAAGCGTGTGATTCTAGAAGTATTGTCACCGTCGCGTTTGATTCCGTCGCCTCGGAAACGCCATCCGTTGCGGCAAACGCGTCGGTTACAGTGTGTATATCCCGTGAAGAGTGTACTATTCCAGAAGCGTCCACGTGGCTTGGACAACGTGGAGTGTTCCCCCGTTGCGTAGAGTGTGAATCCGTCGTCTCGGAAACGCCTTCCGTTGCGGCAAACGCGTCGGTTACCG
Source organism: Aedes albopictus (assembly GCF_035046485.1). NCBI lineage: Eukaryota > Metazoa > Arthropoda > Insecta > Diptera > Culicidae > Aedes > Aedes albopictus. The sequence continues at coordinate 278,771,891 of NC_085137.1, read as the reverse complement.
TGAGTGCACCCGAACAAGTGTGCGATTCTAGTTTGGTTCCGTCGCCTCGGAAACGCCATTCGTTGCGGCAAACGCGTCGGTTACCGTGTGTGTATACCTGAAGTGTGAGATTCTAGAAGCGTCCACGTGGCTTGGACAACGTGGTGTGATAGTCCGTCGCGTAGAGTGTGAATCCGTCGCCTCGGAAACGCAATTCGTTGAGATAAAGCGCGTCGGTTCCCGTGTGTATCCTGTGAAGAGACAACGCGTCGGTACCTGTGAACTGATTCCGCGTAGTGTTGAGTAATTCCGATTCGTGCAAAAGTGATCAAGAGATGCCACCCAAAAGAACACCGACGAAGAAGGTTCCAGATCCAGCTGAGGACGGAGAGCTGGGACCGCTGTTTCACAACCGTGGAGCAGCACAACGTAATGTAACCAGAATCCAGACCATTCTGGAGAAATCCGATGCAGACTACGTGGAGCTAACCCCAGCCCAGGTAAAGGTGTATCAGCGCAGCGTCGAAAATGCCCATGCCGAGTTTGTCAAGTTCCACCAAGAAATCATCGCCCTGTCCCCATCAGACAAACGCGAGGAGCAAGACGAGTGCTACGTCAGGTTTACGGACATGTACGAGGAAGTGTCCGTGGTTCTCGAAAGTTGGATGGACAAGTTCGCCGCAGCCAAAGCAGAACAGATATCGCCTAATCCGAATCAGCAGTATTCATTCAAGCTCCCCTCCTGCGTGCTCTACCTACATTTGACGGACGGTATGAGAACTGGGAGAAGTTCAAAGTGATGTTTCGTGATGTGGTCGACAAGAGCAGCGAGCCAGACCGCATCAAACTCTACCATCTCGAAAAAGCACTGATTGGGGATGCCGCCGGTCTCATTGAAGCCAAAACAATAACAGACGGCAACTACGCACGAGCCTGGCAACTACTTGATGAACGCTTTTCGGATAAACGAAGGATGATCGACCGACATTTGGCAAACCTGCTGGGGGTGAAGAAGCTCACCACAGATTCCTACAGTGAGTTAAGGACGTTGGTGGAATCCTTCGATGGACACGTGGAGAATCTCAAGTTCCTTGGACAAGATATCGCAGATATTGCAGAGTATATGCTGGTGTTCCTGATCGCTCGAGCTCTGGACGATGAAACCAAAAAGTTGTGGGAATCGACTGTCAGGAAAGGCGAACTACCCGTGTACGACGAAACCATCGATTTCCTGAAGGAGCGCGTGTCTGTGTTGGAAAGATGCCAGTCGTCCAGCGAAAGCATTGAACCCAAACGTCGACTATCAGCCAAGCCGATGCCATCGAGTCATTTACCATCGAAGATAAATACCGCTACGGCCTCAGCCCCACAAGTCCAGCGCTGCGAATTCTGCACCGAGGATCATTTTTCGTTCAAGTGCTCGGTGTTCAACGGACTGTCAGTTGATCAGAGAATCGCCAAGGTTAAGGAGAACAACTGCTGCTACAATTGTCTTCGGCGAGGCCACCGTGTAACAGATTTTACGTCGAAGAAATCCTGCTCGAAATGCAACCGAAGACATCACTCACTACTACACCAGGACGAAAGGACTCAGCCATCAAGGGATATCAGCGAAGTGAAGCAGCCCACGCAACAACCAAGTCTAGTTCCAGCTCAAGCCCCTGCAGCTCCAGTGCCGACTCCAGTTCCATCGAGCAAGCCTCCGGACAGTGGCGCGTTGACGAATGCCGTTCATTCACCGGTTCCAGTTCAGTCGACAAGTCAAGTGTTCCTGCTCACCGCTGTGGTCAACGTAATGGATAAGGATCTGCAGCCGCATCCGTGTAGAGCTCTCCTTGATTGTGGTTCACAGGTGAGCTTTATTACGCAGGGTTTGGCCAATGTGTTGAAGATTCCAACTAGCGAGGTGAGTATTCCTATAACTGGTATTGGAAGTGCTAAATCAACCGCTGTCGGGGCCCGGGGCGTAGTGGTCCACACGTTCGCTTCATAATCGGATGGTCATGGGTCGAACCCAGCCTCGGCACTTGCAATTTTTCGTCAGCTGCTCTTCCCCCCGAGAGCAGCTGGCACCTGACCATCTTCGGAGCATATAGCTCTAACGAACTCGGAATTTGGATATCGGCGAACCGCAACTCATAATTGGATCCCCAATCGGACTGGGAAAGGAACAGCAGCCACACATCAGCATCATCGTGCTCATCATTCTACCATGAACAGGGTAGAAGAATGAAAGAAGCACAAAGTCAACCAGTTCAATACAGTAGAATATAATAGAATACATTTAGGCGCTGTACAAAAACTGGAAGTGCAGCGTCCAATTGGAATCGCTCACGTAGTACCCTAGTGGACAAAAGAGCTGTAAATTAGGTTAAGTTATTAAGAATAAAAAAATCAACCGCTAAGCAACTATGTACCGTCCAAGTTAGCTCCAGATGCAATAACTTTACGTTATCACTGTCTTGTCTGGTGTCGCCCAAGATCACTGGTCTTCTTCCTTCCTTCACAATCAACGTTGACTCTTGGAACATTCCCCCTGGTATCGAGCTTGCGGATCCCAGTTTCCATAAAGCAAACACCATCGATATGCTTATTGGAATGGATCATTTCCATGACATTGTGAAATCTGGTCATTCAAAGTTGTCTGACAATCTCCCTGGACTTCACGATTCTCATGTTGGTTGGTTGGTAGGAGGAAGCTACTGTAATCATCCGAATGAGACAACCGATTGACGGTCATTTGCTGTAAGCGTGGATCCGGTAAATCAGCTACAGCAAAAATTCTGGGAAACTGAGAGTGTTGCTTCTGAGCTAGTACCAGCTACTGACAGGGACTAGCTCAGAAGTCAATATTCCTTATCAACTTTTCCTCGAAGTGAAATCATTTGTTGTTACGCTCAGCTACCGTTGAGAGACAGTGCTGATCAGTCGTCAAATCCTACTTGTTTGCCCAATGATCCACCCGATATAAAGGAATGGCATCATAGCCATCATGATGACCCGATTCCCAAAAATGAAATCCTTGGTTTACCCGAGAGAATTGACAGGTTGTGGAATGGACCGCAATTTCCCCATACAGTGTTATTCGAAATCAGCTGTTCAGTTCCTCCGAACGACGAAGAAATGCCAGAAATAGAATCAACTGTGCTTAACCCCGCCGCAATGAAACTTGAAGCATTGCCTGTTCTGACGAAGTTTGAATTGTTCCATAAAACTCAGTGTATTGTGGCGTACTTTCGGCACTTGTCAAATTCTCGTAAGAAAGCAGAAGATCGAGTGTTTGCTCCCTTTCCTACTATTCCAGAACATCGAGAAAAGACGAAAGAGATTGTTGGTGTCATTCAACAACAGAAACTTCCTGTAGTGATGGGGAAAGTCAAGGCAGGTGACAATTTCCGTCGACAAGGCAGCCTTCATTCATTTCTCTACAAAGCCTTGTTGCGAGTAGCAGGAAGAATTCGTTATTTTCAACTGCCCTTCGGGACCAACCATCAATTCAGTCCTCATGCAAGAGTTCCTGTTACGCGTAACCTTATCGATTCAGTTTATAATAGTGTGGTTTCCATGATGTGGCAACAGTTTTGGTTGCTGAACAAAAAATCTAGTGTTCGCCAGGTAAAGAGAAGTTGTGTCGATTGTTACCGTTCCCCGAATTCCCCGAAATTTGGTCTTGAAGGGATTTACCAGTCCGCATCCCTCAACAGTTTGGAGCAGTTTGCTCTCTTGTGTCAAATAGAAGTGATCCTGAACTCTTCACCGCTATTCACACACTCTAATGACCCTCCCGAAAAAGAAGCACTAACTCCCGCTCACTTGATTATTGTTCGCCCTTTTTTGACTGTTCCCGAACTGTCGTACAACGATACTCCGTCCAATCATTTGTCCCGCTGGCAATATGTCCAACAAATGCGTGAACGAGTTGATGTCAGATTTGGATTGAATGTGTCGCTAGGTCGTGTAGTTACAGTGTACCCTGGGGCGGACGGTTTGAGTGTTGCCGTTGCGACCGTAAAAACAAAGTCTGGAGCATATCAGAGATCCGTACACAAATTAGCACACTTGCCAGTACTTCATAACCTCGCATCTTCTGAGCCAAACCTTGCGCCCATAGCTCTTTCCGGCGGGAGAATGTTCAGTCCGCAAAGCGAACTGAAGAATGAAAACGCACCATCAACATCATATTGCACCCGTCGAGTCCCAGCTCCCATCAACTAGCAGAAGTTAGCAGTCAGCCGGCGCATACTGATAGCGAGCACTCCGTCCGAACACAACCGCAACAAGCAGTTTCTCTCTGAGGCGACCCCCGTACGCGAGCAGCGAGTGAGCGCACCGAGCGAGTGAGAACCTACACGAGAGATGAGTGACCCGACGAAGCCGACACAGCGAGAGAGAGAAAAAGAGAGGACGCCCGGTGTGCGCGTCCGTTGATCATCATCATCATCGTCAACCATCATCATCACATGCGCATCTAGAACGTTCCGCCAGTTTCTAGTGCACATTGGGGACGGTATAAATATGCGCGCGTTGCGCGAAATCAGAGTCAGTTTTAATCGATCCGGCTAACGATCGTAATAAATAGAGTTATTTAGAGAATTATTCCTCTGGTGTTTCCATCCACCCTATCCGAACCGAGCCTGGTTCTGGTGCCAGATATCCGACTAGGGTTCTGTCCACCAGTTGTCGTGAACTATCAGCCGAGCGAGGCTGATACAGTCCACTTGGGAGTTGGATACCATTCGCCTGCGGGCACCCCCGGGAAGGAGCTCCAAACCGCTCCTGCTCCCATCGGCTCAGTCTCTGCGGGGACGAGCGCATCCGGTGAGGCCAACCGGCCAATAGCCAGCCCCATCCCATCCACCCTATACAGTCCACTGCGCGTGTGTTCACGCAACAGTTGTTATTTCGGGAAGCATATCCTCGGGGATGTCTTCGATGTCCTCTGCTTCGTACTCAACGCTCGAAAGGAATGACGGGCCGTACCACCAAAGACTGCTTTTGCACAAGTCGTTCGGTAGTAGTCCTCTGGAAACGATGGCCACAGGGTTCTCCGTGGTTCGAATGTAGCACCATTGAAATTCTGCTGTTTTACCGTTGATTTCGGCGATACGATTGCGTACAAAAACCTTAAGTCGATGTGCGGGTCGTTTCATCCAAGCCAGAACTATTTGGCTGTCTGACCAGAGAACGACGTGACGAAACTCCATCTGGAGGACATAGACTACCTTCTCAACAAGTCGAGTCAGTAGTAGTGCGGCACACAACTCCTTTTGTGGTGTCGATAACTCGTGTAGCGGTGCCACCTTGGATTTGCTGGTAACCAGTTTTAATTTGACTAATCCGTCGAAGAAAAGGCTATGTAGGTAAACACATGCACCATAATCCACTGATGATGCATCGGCAAATCCGTGTAGTTCGTAGTCTACGGCTTCGTCGAAGGTAATTCGTCTGGGAATAGCGATCGTATCAAGAGCTGACAAGGAGTTTGCGAAGTCCTCGCAGAACTTCTGCGTTTGAACGTTTACCGGTTCATCCCATCCAATCATGCATTACCAGAGCCGCTGCACAAGTAGCTTGGCAACAACGATGACTGGTGACACAAGACCTAACGGATCAAACAGTCTTGCCACCTTGGAATAAATGATCCTTTCCGTGACGGGCTGCTTCAAACTGCGTTGAACTGGCCTGGCAATTTGGAAAATGTCGGCTTTCGGGACCCACAGTAGGCCAAGTACCTTTATTACTCCATTCGGTCCATACTCTTCCAAAGTGGCTGGCTGTTCCTGTTCAGCTGTCGGAATGTGTTCCAGTAACTCGTTTGAGTTGGAACACCACTTGTGTAGCGAAAAACCTCCTTTCTGCATGATGCCCTTCACCTGCTTCACTGCTTCAACAGCAGCTGGAAGCGAGTCTGCGCCCGAAAGGGCATCTTCCTTCACGATATGGGCTCCGATAGGGTAGTCTGTTGATTCGTCTTCGGCTAGTTGTTGCAAACAGCGGGTTGCCTGGAATAGTGCGGAGGCTGTCCCGTATGTTACCGTGGTAAGCTCCAGGACACGAAGGCGGTCGGATGGTTGCTTGCACCAAAAAACTCGAAGAAAATGCGTGTCTCGGGGATCCATGATGATCTGGCGATACATCTTTGGTACGTCGGCGGTGAATGCAATTTTATACTTACAGAACCGTAGCATAACGTCATACAGTTCCTTCTGTACCGATGCACCCACTTGAAGAACGTCGTTGAGCGAAAGACTTGCTGCGTTTGCCTTTGCGCTAGCGTCAAATACCATGCGACATTTGGTGGTCGAACTCGAAGGGCGGAGTACGGCGTGGTGTGGCAAATAGTAGCTTTGCTGCTTCGGATCGTCGTTTTATTCTCGTATCTCTCGGCAGTGTCCCAGCTGCTCATATTCTCGCATAAACTCGATGTACTGCTGCTTCAATTCTGGGTTCTTCTGTAGTCTCTGTTGCAACATCTGGAACCTTTTCAAAGCAACAGAACGGCAATCATTCAGTTCGTTGGCGTTATCTCTGAACGGCAACCTCACGATGTAACGTCCATCTTCAGTGCGACGGTGAGTTGCGAGAAAATGAGCCTCGCATTCTTGCTCCTCGCTGGTTAATGGGCTGGCATCAGGCCCTTCTTCAAGTTTCCAAAAACGCTGAATTGCCTCCTCGACGTCGTCTAGCGATGTGGTGAGCGAGTGCTGTACCTCGTTGGCATTGGAACGCTCTCTGAAGACTCCAGCTACCACCCATCCTAGGGAGGCTCCGCGCAGCTCGGGGAAGTCTTCGTCGATTTTGATGTGGCCAGGTCGTAGTAACTGCAGGAATAGTTTGGCTCTGAGAAGCATGTCGATTTTCTCCGGCTTGTAGAACTCTGGATCTGCAAGTTGAACGTCGAAAGGGATGTTATAGAATGAAACGTCGATTTTGGCTGACGGGATCACTCCTGTGACGTTGGGCGTTATCAAGCACTGGATCTGCGTTTGATGGTCGGAAACTCTAGACCGGAACCTTACCTCAACTTAGTCGTGGGCAATAGTCTTGACGTCGTTGATACCTCGTATTGGCACGTCGACACGTTGTCTCTCGCTTCCGAGACGGTTCGCAAGATCATCTGTGATAAAGTTCACCTGTGATCCGCTGTCCAGAAGCACACGGCATGGATGAAGGCGATTGTTTCTATCCACCACGTTGACAACAGCTGTAAGCAGGAACACGGTCTTTGTGGAGTTGGCGTAGTTGCACGAGAAATGCGGGGTCTCTCTGACCGAGGTCAAAACGGATACCTTGTTCTAATCGATGGGAGGGCGGTTCTCCTGAGCTGGGACGGACACACTTGGTTTCGGTTCTTGTTTTGGTTCCTCGTTGTGGAGCTGCGTATGATGCCGCTTCTGGAATTTCTGGCACGTCTTCGGCGATGGACAATCTCTAGCGCTGTGCCCCTTGCGAAGACAATTGAAGCAGACTCCGGATGTCCTTACCTTCTCAATCCTTTTCTCGAACGGCAGACTGCTGATTGCGTCGCCCTGGTAGTTACGATGTGAACCCTGGCAGAAATCACACTTGTCCTTCTTCTGTTGTTCGGTCGCAGCGGCATGAACCTTCACACCGGCTGCCTTCGATGATGCTTGGCCTTTCGAACTCGGTTTTGGCAGTGGCTGGGAGGTGGAGTTTTGGAATGCCATTTCACAGTTCTCCAGCATCTGGCACCTTGTCTGAAGAAACGAAATGGTCTGCGCATACGTTGTCAACTCACCTTTCTTCTGCGTGGCCTCCCATGCCATCCTCGTTGCTTGATCCATCGAAGACGACAAGATGTGGACCAGGAAGAGGTCGGATACACCCAGGAACTTCTGCTCCAGATACTTCAAACTCTTGACATGGCGGGTACACTCGTCGTGGAGTCGTCGAAGCTCCTTGCAGGTTCCCGAAGCCATTTTCGGGATGTTGAATAGGCCACGGATGTGCGTCTCGACGATGATCCTTTTGTTCTCGAAGCGGTCGGTGGGGATGGCCCATGCCTGTTGATAGTTTTCCTCACTGATAACCTTGGCATCCAGAACTCCAGCTGCCTCACCAACAAGCGCCTTGTCTAGATGGTAAAGCTTGATGGCGTCGGAATCTCCAGAATTGGCCATCAGGTCCTGGAATATGGCCTTGAACTTCGGCCAGTTGGCGTACGATCCGTCGAAGATGGGGATCGGGACCTTCAATGGTTGCTGCTGCACGATTACCTTGGTTGTGGGAGTGGAGCTCTGGTGGCATCAGTATCTCTGGAAAGCATCAATTCGTCGATGACGGTGCGGACGTGGTTGTATCGCTCTTCGAACGCAATGTAGATCTCTTCTTGTTGGCAAAAGGCTTCATCCGGAATTGCGGCGATAAGTTTACTGTGCACGGCACTGAATTCGTTGTAGGCGTCGTTGATGTTCTTCAAATGCGTCCTCAACTACGAAGGGCTGATCACGTGTTTGGCAGTGGCAAGTGCCCTTTGCACCCGCGCCAGCTTCATACTTACTTGATTACGCTGGCGGGACAACGACGACAACTCCTTCAGTGTCTCAGCATCGGCGGTGATTTCCCAGTTGGTCGAGTAATTTTCCACATCAGCGTCCAACTGCTGCTTAAGCTTTGCAGCTGCAGCGGCCTTAGCTGCCCTGGTCTTCGGCGTATGGCTCTGCGACATGATGGAAATCCTTCGGGCAGAACACGCAGGTAACGACGGTGCGAGTGCGTATCAGGTCGGGGCGGCGGTGCAAAGTACTCCTCGGGCGAGTGACGGCGGGTTCGGAACAACTCACAAGCGGCGGCGATAGAAGCAATTCTCTCCTTGGTCGGTGCACGTTCTGGCAAGGGTGTCACACAAACGTGTCAGGCGGTGATGTCGTATCCTTTCCAAGGGCGGCGGGGCGGCACTGGATCCGGCTCGAAGGACCACTATGTTGGCGCGTATCCGGGACCAACTCCGGTCGGATCGGGTGGACTGTATCACTCGGAACAGTGACTACAACTACAACTACACTTAATTACTCTGTACTTTACCTTTACCTACTTATACTACTGGGAATTCACTGTTCACTTCACTTTTACACACTACGACGTTTAAAACAATACTGGCTCACTCGAAGTCCCTATCCGCTATTTATATTTGTCGATTGGAATTCCAGAAACTTCGAGTAAGCGCGCGGCACCTGTTCCGGAACAGCGTGGAACACGCTGGTGGTACTCAATCTCATCATCGGTCGGCGTGGTCCGTGCGGCTGCTGTGGTGAGTTCGTGTGAGTTACCTCACGATGATGACGACGGCGGTGGGAGCTTCTCACGGCACTCACCACAGACTCTCACGCCTGCTGGTGGATCTCGTACTTGCAGTGACGTCGTCAGGATGGGTAGCGTTGGGGGTTGTTATTTCGTGAGTGTTGCGTTTGATGCTGCTGGTTGGTGTTATTGCTGCTGTTGGGTTGTGTTACTCAGGGAGACGATGCACGTGCTATTCGTGGTTGTTATTATTGTCCCTTGGCTCGTTCCTTACGGAACACCTATGAAGCGCTGAACAATTCGTGGTCTGCGTCTGTGAATTTGCTGGTTTAGGCAGAAGATCTTGAACTCTATGAGGGGAATCCAGGTTTCCATCCACATTGCCAGCACAGGAGACTGCAGTGTATTGCTGAAAACCCTGAAAAATCGGGATCTGCACGACAGGTCTGCACGCTTGTTCAAAGTCGTATTGAAGGGCTCTCAAGTGATGATAATCGCCTGATGAGATCAAAAATGAACTAAACTTATTATTTGGATTCACTCCAGTCCAAGTAATAGAAATGAAAAAGAGAACCCGCTCTGAGAATTCTCAACAGGTGTTAACAGTTTTATTTTTCTATTACATGTTCGATTTTAACTTGTTAATATTCTCCTAATTTTAATGTGCATTTGTAGGGCTCTTATGTCATTCAGGAAGAATACAGCCCTAGCAACCGCAGTAGTTATATACTTTTAGGTCATTTTTGATGATAAATAACTGCAAGACAGGCAAACCGGTCCCTAGCACAGACATCAAAATGCAGCCGTCTTGCAATAAGACCCGATTCGGGATGACCCATTAGGAATAGTTTTCCTAGACAAAATTAAACTATGAAAACAGAATAAATACTCTTAACAAAAATGCAATCTGCCAAACAAAACACTGTTCCAGGATTGACTGATGGGCCAAAACCAATAAATGAAACCTCGTCATCCTGTGATCGTTAATTGTTACCCATTAGGGTAGCAGACCAAATTTTATGTTGAATGTTGCATTGTATATCAAACTAGCTGTCCCGGCAGACGTTGTACTGCCATTTTGATTGTGATTGTTTGACAACTGCTGGGGAGTCATTTTGGCACCGCACTCTAGATTTGTTTTATTGTGATCGTTTTGAATTTCATCCCGCTCATAACAATTTCAATAATTTTACAATTGTTCTTCTCTGAAGTTTATTTTCGTAACTTTTTTTACTTATAAACACAGCCACCATGAGTACGAATCGAACCATACAAGAGTCATTCTGATAGGTTCACCCGTTTGTTAGTTTTGTTGCCTCAAAGGAACTACAAACTCATTTATATATATAGATATATAGATTTATGTTTTATAGGTGTGTCAATTTATGAAGTCGTGCACTATTCTGCATTTGTAGTGTTCTGTTTTATTTTTCGCAGGGCCAACTGAAAAATAAAATAGAAAATTTATGGGTTCCATTGTTGTTTGTTCAGTGATTTGGCTTCCAACGTGGGCCATGAATTGTTCTATTTTTTAATTTGCTACAATGGGCGCCATTGTTACAAATAAAATAAATAGAAAAATTCATGCCTCACATTGGGCGCCATTGTAACAAATTAAAAAAAATAGAGCCCATTAAAATTAGGAGAATATCCACAAGTTAAAATCGAATACGTAACAGAAAAATAAAACTGGTAACACAGGGTATCAAGAATTTTATTGAGTTCACTTTAACAAAAATGATCTAAATCATTTGAAATATTTGGACAAGGCGAAGAAAATGTTTATGTCCAAGTTACATGGGAACATTTTCGAAAGCCTGGTGGAAACTTCCAGAACAAAACTCACTGCCGCCACTGCCAGTGTTGGGGACATGGAACGAATCATTACCACATGGATGCTAAATGCATGATTTGTGGAGGCCAAGGACGATTGTCCGGTAAAGGAAGATACCAGGAAGTTTAAATGTTCGAAATGCGGTGACAACCATAATTTCAACTTTTGGGATTGCCCTATCCGCAAAAAAGTTGTTGAATCCCGTGCCCGGCAGAAGAATGGGAACGCTAATACCCGAAACTCTGCAGGAAGAATTTCTAACACAAATCCTTCAACAACAAACGGTTGAATAATTGTCATACCGCTCGTTCCATTCCGCCGAAGGTAGTTAAAGCGATTAAAAGCTTCTCCTAATGTCATCATTAACAATCTTTTCTGAACAGCTAATCTCTTATTTCCTGTCTTTACGCTAACAAAATCTCTTTGGCCTGGCATTGCACGGCTTATATCATCGTCCTCAAAAAAATTCAAAACCAGTTCTTTTGTTTCGTTACTCAAAGCTTTTCCAGAGCTTGAACCTTAAGATGAATCTAATACATTATCTCTTTCCTTTCTTGCATCTGATGCCATATTTCTACTAGTTTTAAATTCGTCTACAATTTTTTGTACTGACCATGATTTTGGTAACAATGATAAAATTGATAGTTTTTCTTGCCTTGTGGCTGAATTTAAAAATTTAATTTTCATATTTTCTATGACTTCATCAAACTCGTTTGCTTTTTCTGTTTTGGCGTCTAATTCAAAAACCCGATTTAATCCACCTATGGTGAACAGAATCCTTCTTACACTTATTAAAACTATTGTTGTATTATTTGTATTTATTTAATTTATTTTGTGTGATGGACCAAAAGTTCTCGAAAATATTGTGGATTTGGCTTCTAGTGGATTGGTTTCCAAAATAGCATCATGGACCATGGACTAAACTACCAGAAATGCCAGACACCTTCTAGAATCTTGTGGGAAATTTTTAAAAAATAGCTTACATATTCTGGAATATTGTGGGGGTGGAAGCTAAGGTAAAATATTATCTCCTGGGCGCCCATTAAAAACACCACCCCTGGCGAAGACTGGCGCTCGAGCCTAGCTATTTAGCACTGTAGTTGGAGGAAATGCCAATGCAGAACCCGTAGCTTCCGGGAAGGTAAGCCCAGCTCCCTGGGTTAGTGGGTTGGTGTCAGGCCCTGCGAGCCAGCCGTAAAAAAGACTAGCACCGGAAAATCAACAAGAGAAGAATGCGAACCGATACCAATGGCGACGACCACAGCGACGAAAAGGGACTTGCGATTGGAAGCTCGGTACGTGGAACTGCAGATCTCTCAACTTCATCGGGAGCACCCGCATACTCGCCGATATACTGAAGGACCGCGGGTTCGGAATCGTAGCGCTGCAGGAGGTGTGTTGGACAGGATCTATGGTGCGAACGTTTAGAGGTAATCATACCATCTACCAGAGTTGCGTATCGTTACACTTGGAGATCACCACAACAAACGGAATCGCAAATCGACCACGTTCTGATTGATGGACCGCACTTCTCCGACATTATCGACGTCAGGACCTATCGTGGCGCTAATATCGACTCTGATCACTACCTGGTGATGGTTAAACTGCGCCCAAAACTCTCCGTTATTGTCAACGTACATTACCGGCGGCCGCCCCGGTACGATCTAGAGCGACTGAAGCAACCGAATGTCGCAACCGCATACGCGCAGAATCTCGAGGCAGCGTTGCCGGACGAGGGTGTGCTAGATGTGGCCCCTCTAGAGGACTGCTGGAGTACAATCAAAGCAGCTATCAACAACTCATCCGAGAGCACTGTCGGGTACGTAGAACGGAGTCGACGAAACGATTGGTTCGACGAGGAGTGCAGAGCGATTCTGGATGAGAAGGATGCAGCGCGGGCGGTAATGCTGCAGCATGGAACCCGACAGAATGTGGAGCGATACAGACAGAAGCAGAAGCAGCAGACCCGTCTCTTCCGGGAGAAAAAGCGCCGCCTGGAAGAAGCGGAGTGCGAGGAAATGGAACTGCTGTGCCGTTCACAGGAAACACGCAAGTTCTATCAGAAGCTCAACGTATCCCGCAAAGGCTATGTGCCGCAAGCCGAAATCTGCAGGGATAAGGACGGGAGCCTCTTGACGGACAAACGTGAGGTGATCGAAAGGTGGAAGCAGCACTTCGACGAGCACCTGAATGGCGAAGAGAATGTAGGCACGGAGGACCAAGGCAGCGGAGGAAATGACTATGTTGGTGCAGCAGAGGACGGGAACGAACCAACTCCCACGCTGAGGGAAGTTAAGGATGCCATCCAACAGGTCAAAAATAACAAAGCAGCTGGTAAGGACGGTATCGCAGCAGAACTCATCAAGATGGGCCCGGAAAAGCTGGCCACCTGTCTGCACCAGTTAGTAGTCAAGATCTGCGAAACCGAACAGCTACCGGAGGAGTGGAAGGAAGGGATAATCTGTCCCATCCACAAGAAAGGCGACAAGTTAATGTGTGAGAACTTTCGAGCGATCACCATTTTGAATGCCGCCTACAAAATGCTAACCCAGATCATCTTCCGTCGTCTTTCACCTAAAGTAAATGAGTTCGTGGGAAGTTACCAAGCCGGTTTCATCGACGGCCGGTCGACAACGGACCAGATCTTCACCGTACGGCAAATCCTCCAGAAATGCCGTGAATACCAAGTCCCAACGCATCACCTGTTCATCGACTTCAAAGCGGCATACGACAGTATCGACCGCACAGAGCTATGGAAAATTATGGACGAGAACAGCTTTCTCGGGAAGCTGACTAGACTGATAAGAGCAACGATGGACGGTGTGCAGAACAGCGTAAGGATTTCAGGTGAACTATCCAGTTCATTTGAATCTCGACGGAACTACGACAAGGTGATGGACTTTCATGCCTACTATTCAACATCGCCCTGGAAGGTGTTATACGACGAGCCGGGCTCAACAGCCGGGGTACGATCTTCACGAAATCCAGCCAATTTGTCTGTGAGCCGTGAAATACGAAGGCGCATCATCAGTGGAAGTCGTGCCTACTATGGGCTTCAGAAGAAACTGCGGTCAAAAAAGATTCACCTCCGCACCAAATGTACCATGTACAAGACGTTAATAAGACCGATGGTTCTCTACGGACACGAGACATGGACGATGCTCGAGGAGGACCTGCAAGCACTCGGAGTTTTCGAACGACGGGTGCTAAGGACGATCTTCGGCGGCGTGCAGGAGAACGGTGTGTGGCGGAGAAGGATGAACCACGAGCTCGCTGCACTTTACGGCGAACCCAGCATCCAGAAAGTGGCCAAAGCCGGAAGGATACGATGGGCAGGGCATGTTGCAAGAATGCCGGACAACAACCCTGCAAAGTTGGTGTTTGCTAACCATCCGGTTGGCACAAGAAGGCGTGGAGCGCAGAGAGCATGATGGGCGGACCAGGTGGAGCGTGATCTGGCGAGTGTTGAGCGTGACCGACGTTGGAGAGCTGCAGCTGCAAATCGAGTATTATGGCGGAAAATTGTTGATTCAGTATTATCATGAATTTGATGTTAACTAAATAAATGAATGAATTCTGGAATATTGTATCTTTTGTTAACTGGCAAAAGATCTTGAATCGATTAACAAATGGACAAGAAAATCAGCGAAATACACTTTGTCTAATATCTCTTAATCAGTCGAAAAAATTATCTCCGAAGTACTTGGTATTCATGGTTATGGTGTAAAAAGGACAAAAATGATATATCGACTATGTTAATCAGTTTTGGAATTAGCTAGTTATTTTGGCTGTCCAGTTCTTGCATTTTCCCGCAAAATATAAATTCAAAGCATTCATTTAACATTGTTAGTTTTCATAGTATTCCTGTTTATTTGTGATTTGTTATTTATAATTTTATTGAAAACAATAACCTTCCAGTATACACTTTATATGAGGTCAGCATTATTGATTGAACAATAATTTCCCATAGACTTGTCAAAACCTCATGCAAGATAACAAACGAATATAATAATAGTAATAAAAAAGGAATTTATTGAAATACTCTTCGAAAGATATCTCAGTAACCAAATGCCCAATCGAAATAAAATTTCAGGGCCTTTTAAAGGATACTGTAGCTTTCATTTGGTGCTAAGAGAACCCGAATCGGTTGACAGACGGCTGAGGTATTTATTACGATACAATTTTTCAAAAGGTTAACCTGTATTACTCCCAAGTACTCTTTGAAAGATATCTCGATAACCAAATGTCCAATCCTAATAAAATTGTATAGGGTTCTGATGTTATAGCTTTCATTTGGTGCCAGGAGAACCGAAATCGGTTGACAGACGGCTGAAATATTTATCATGATACACTTGGTCAAAAGTCTCAAAAAGTTTAGTTGAATAAATCCTAAGTACACTTCGAAAGATATCTCTGTAGACAAATGTCCAATCTTAATAAAATTTCTGACCAATCTACTAGGATGTTGTAGCTTTCATTTGGTACCAAGAAAACCCAAATCGATTGACACACGGTTGAGATATTTAGTATGATACACTTTGTTAAAAATCTCGAAAAGTTTAGTTGTATAACTCCTAAGTACTCTTCGAAAGATATCTCAGTAACCAAATGTGCAATCGAAACAAAATTCCAGAGCGTTCTACTAGGATGTTGTAGCTTTCATTTGCTGCCAAAAGAACTCAAATCGGTTGACAGACGGCTGAGATATTCATCAATATGCTAAATGTAATAAATCTCTGAAAAAGCTAACCTATATTCAGGGCCGGATTTACAAATGTGGGGGCCCGGGGCCACAGTGTTGTGGGGGCCCTCTTTTTAGAGGATATTTTTTTTGTTTTTCATTATGGAAAAATCCAGAAAATATGGAGAAGTCTTCCAAAAATTAGGATTGTTATTGCAAAACCCTCAAAAAGAATTTCTTGCGGAATCATTGATGAAATCTATAGAGTTGCTGACCGATTACCAGGTTTCTTTTTTCGTGGATCTTAAACATAAACATTCCTATTGCGACTTATAGAGGAGTTCCTGGTGAACGCGCAGAATAATTGTTAAGAACTCCTCGTGAAACTTCAAGAGGCAAAAAATCCATAGTGGTATTTTTAGCGAAAATTCTACTAATAGCTGCTGAAGAAATTTCATCAGAAATCCATAATGAGTTCCTGATGGATTTTCTGTTTTACTTTGAAAAGAATTATAAGTAAAATTTCATAATAACCTTTGGCGGACGAATTTTTAGCCAATTTAAACAAAAAAATGTTTGCAAAACTTTAAATATTTCAGGATCTTTCAAGAATTTCTCCACAAATATCTACTGCTATTTTCATAAGGAACCTATGGATTTGTTAAGAGTTCGCCTTTAATTACACATTCAACAATTCTGGGGTTCGATTTGAATGATTTATAAGTTTGGTAAGCAAAATCAAACTCTACAATCCTAAAAACTTTTCATTATTCTAATAGAAACACTTAACACCAATAATTTTCGAAAGAAATAAACACGAATTTTCAGCAGAAACTTTTGGACTCTCTATTCCATAGCGTTTAAGATTTCGTCCAGAATTCAGGTGAAGATTTTCTCATGTATTTTCGATAAAATAACTAAATTCACAAGAGTGATCCTTAAAAATCTTAACAACTACCTGGAAAAGTCTAAAATTTTCTTAAAAGGCAGATATCTGCTTCTTTCTAAATTGAAGCACAATTTTTCACTCACATCTTGAGAGAAGAAGTAGCTGTGATAAAAATTATATCAAGATGTTTCTAGCACTACTTATTTTCGGTTCCCATTTGAAGTAACATTTTGTGGGGGCCCCTGAAATGTGGGGGCCCGGGGCCATGGCCCCCCTGCCCCCCCCTAAAATCCGGCCCTGCCTATATTACTTTAAAGTACTCTTCGAAAGCTATCTCGGTAACCAAATGTCCGATCGTAATAAAATTCAATAGGGTTCTACTAGGATAATGTAGCTTTCATTTGCAACTAAGAGAACCCAAATCGGATATCAGACGGCTGAGAAACGTGCGTGACTTCGTTTTTGTAACATACGCACACACACACACACACACACACACACACACACACACACACACACACACACACACACACACACACACACACACACACACACACACACACACACACACACACACACACACACACACACACACACACACACACACACACACACACACACACACACACACACACACACAAGCAACTCTGTACAAGCGACCTGGTACCGCTTCCAAAGTGCCTTAGCCCAAATACTCGGAGTGCCAACCGGCACATCAGGATCGATGCCAGTAACATCCTGATTATGGCATACTGGTCAACGCAAACGACAACGGACTACGGACTATGGATCGGATGGCGATGATGGGCTGACATTCGTGCTGTTCTGTTCCCTGAGTAAGGAAGGGTGACACCTACTTGAAACGGCGAGCGGGCTAACAGTACGTTTGCCTCCGTCCCGTTAAAACCTTGGCAGGCCTCCAGGTACGTTCAATACTCGCACCAACAAAGGTGGGTAGTAGGCTCAGATGGAACATTCCTGACCTACGCTGATCCGGCTCTGGACACGTACCCCATGAAGGTACGCGTTCAACCCTCGCTTGGCCTCCCTGCTTTGCAAAGATAACCAAGGGATCATAAGCGACTACTACAACGAGTGGAGATAGCGGCCCGGAGTGGGGACCCAACAAAATGGAGAATCTAACGAATACCGAAGTCGAGGAGGACGCGAACGTGTTCCGAAGAAGCGAGAGGATGCAGAGATCACCAGTGACACCGCTGGGAACCGCAGCGATCGCTACCAGTAGCACAATCCGAAGCGAGCTCCAAGGAAACCAACAGGAGCTAGGGTCTTCGAACCAGCGAGTGTTCACACCGACGCCGAAGAGCAGTGCTGCTCAAGAGTCGGGTTTGGGTGAGGTGAGGAAGAAGGTGAACGAACTGTACGAGTTTGTGAAGGACAGACACAACGTGCACCTGAAAATTAAGCAGATGGTGACGAACATCAAATCTGCTGTTATAGCTGCCGAACGAGAGCAAAAGGCACTTAGATTGAGAGCTGAAACAGCTGAAAAGGCTGTAACGGAAGCTGCAGGAAGAGCTACGGCGGAAACTCGGGAGACGCCTAAGAGTCACCGCTCGGAGAAAAGAGGTAGGGACACGCCTGGAGACGAGGAAGTCCCGAAGAAGCAGAAGAACGATCAGTCGCGCGTCGACAATCAGAGAAACGATGGCAGAGACAGTGGATGGCGCACCGTTGAAAGCCAGCGAGTTAAGAAGAAAAAGCGAAAGGAAAAAATAGAAAGGAAGACGGAACCGGAAAAGAAAGATAAACTTCGGCCATCTAGGAGGAAAAGCAGAGGTGATGCCCTCATAGTCGAAGCGAGCGACAAGACAACGTACGCTGCGCTTCTCAGGAAGGTGAGGGAGGATCCGGACCTTAAGGAGTTGGGCGAGAACGTGGTTAAGACACGGCGCACGCAGAAAGGCGAGATGATCTTCGAGCTAAAGAAAGATCCAGCTGTTAAGAGCCTGGATTACCGGGAACTCGTCGCGAAATCCCTGGGCAGCGATGCAAATGTCAGGGCTCTTTCACAGGAGGTGGTGATCGAATGCAGGGATCTGGATGCGGTCACGACAGAAGAGGAACTGAGATTTGCCCTAACCGAGCAGTGTAAGCTGGATGTTCCGGTGCAAATTCGATTAAGGAAAGCGTTTGGAGGCACCCAGACGGCGGCGATTCGCTTATCGGTTGACGCTGCAAACAAGCTGGTGGAGATCGGCAAGATAAAAGTTGGTTGGGCGGTGGGCACTCTGAGAGCCACTCCTCGAGTTGCTAAGCAGATGGAGAGATGCTTCCGGTGTATAGAGTTCGGTCACCAGGCGCGAAGCTGCAAGGGCCCTGACAGGTCCACATTGTGCTGGAGATGCGGCGGAAGTGGTCACGTTGCTCGAGACTGCACGAAGCAACCGAGGTGTATGTTCTGCAAACCGGAGGACGGAAACGATCATTCGACGGGTGGCTTCAAATGCCCGATGTACAAGAAGGCGAAGGCAGGTCAACAATGACAATGATGGAGATAACGCAAGTGAATCTCAATCATTGCGATGCAGCACAGCAACTGTTGTGGCAGTCGACAACGGAAACCAAGTGCGACGTCGCAATAATTGCAGAGCCGTACCGAGTTCCTATCAATAACGGTAACTGGGTGGCGGATAAAGCAAGGATAGCGGCAATCCAAGTTACAGGCGGGTTTCCCATTCAAGAAGTAGTGGATAACGATCATGAAGGTTTTGTTATCGCCAAGATCAACGGTGTCTTTGTGTGCAGCTGCTATGCGCCCCCAAGGTGGACCCCTGAGCAATACAATCGGATGTTGGATCTACTAACTGATAAGTTGATAGGACGTGCGCCGGTTGTTATCGGCGGGGACTTCAACGCCTGGGCGGTGGAGTGGGGAAGTAGGCTGACCAACGCAAGGGGTTACTGTCTGTTGGAAGCCTTAGCGAAGCTGAATGTTAAAGTGTGCAATGAAGGCTCTGTGAGTACATTCCGTAAGGACGGACGAGAATCCACTATTGATGTGACGTTCTGCAGCCCGTCGCTGATGAACAACATGAACTGGAGAGTAAGCGAAGAATACACGCACAGTGACCATCAGTCCATCCACTACAGCGTCGGTCGGCGGATCTCCGCTCTGCCGAGCACCCGGAGGACCTGCGAAAGGAAGTGGAAAACGAAGCAGTTCGACAAGGAGCTTTTTGTCGAGGCACTTCGGACAGACAGCGACACTCCCGCTATGACCGCTGTGGAACTAACGGAAGCAGTAGCGAGGGCATGTGATATTACTATGCCCAGGAAACTCGAACCGAATAACCGCCGGCGTCCAGCTTACTGGTGGAATGAAACGCTCAGCACCCTACGTGCTGCCTGCCTTAAAGCTAGAAGACGATTTCAAAGAGCAAGATCCGAAGCGAGCAGAGAGGAACGCAAGGTGATTTTCCGCGAGGCCAGGACCGCTTTCAAGCGGGAGATTGCTCTGAGCAAGGCCAATTGCTTCAAGGAGCTGTGCAGAGAAGCAGACGCCAATCCCTGGGGACAAGCTTATCGCGTCGTGATTGCGAAGATCAAGGGCCCAGCTACACCAGCTGAAATGTGCCCTGAAAAGCTGGAGGTAATTGTGAACGGCCTCTTTCCGAATCACGGTTTAACCACATGGCCACCTACGCCGTACGTCGACGGGGTGGAAGTAGCTGCCGGCGCAAACCGGGTGTCTAACGAGGAACTCCTTACAATAGCCAAAGGACTAAAAGTGAAGAAAGCCCCTGGTCCAGATGGTATCCCCAACACGGCATTGAAAGCGGCGATCGAAGCGTTTCCGGACATGTTCAGGATAACGATACAGAAATGTCTGGTGGATAGCTACTTCCCAGACATTTGGAAGATCCAGAAGCTGGTGTTGCTGCCAAAGCCTGGCAAGCCGCCAGGAGACCCAGCATCGTATCGACCGATATGCCTGCTGGATACGCTTGGCAAACTCCTGGAGAAAATCATCCTGAACAGGCTGATAAAGTGTACGGAAAGCGAGAGCGGACTGTCTAATAGGCAGTTCGGGTTTCGGAAAGGGAAGTCGACTGTGGATGCAATCCGGACAGTCATTGCGAATGCGGAGAAAGCCTCAAAGCAGAAGAGGAGAGGTAATCGTTACTGCGCCGTGGTAGCTATAGACGTGAAGAACGCATTCAATAGCGCCAGCTGGGAAGCCATCGCCACTGCACTACACAACATGAGGGTCCCTGACTATCTGTGCAAGGTTCTGAAAAGCTACTTCCAGAATCGAGTCTTGGTCTACGAGACAAACCAGGGTCAGAGATCGGTTAGAGTCACGGCGGGGGTGCCACAGGGCTCCATACTCGGCCCAACGTTGTGGAATATTATGTATGACGGAGTGTTAAGACTTGAACTACCCGGAGGAGTCGAGATCGTCGGTTTCGCGGATGACGTCGTCCTTTCGATAACCGGTGAGACCCTGGAAGAAGTAGAGATGCTGACGGCGGAGACGATCGGTTCCATCGAGGCCTGGATGAGTGAAGTAAAGCTGCGGTTGGCTCACCATAAGACAGAGGTAGTGCTAGTCAGCAACTGTAAAGCAGTTCAACGGGCCGAAATCAACGTCGGCGGACAGGTTATCCCGTCAAAGCGTGCGTTAAAACACCTGGGCGTGATGGTGGACGACCGATTGAATTTCAATTGCCACGTCGACTATGCCTGTGAGAAGGCAGCGAAAGTTGTTAATGCTGTATCCAGGATTATGCCGAACATCGGTGGACCGAGCAGCAGCAGCAGACGTCTTCTGGCGGGAGTATCCTCTTCGATACTTAGATACGGAGTTCCGGCCTGGGCTACAGCGCTGAAACTGAAGCGGAATCGAACAAAACTTTCGAGCACGTTCCGGCTCATGGCTATTCGTGTGGCGAGCGCGTACAGGACGATATCGTCGGAAGCAGTCTGCATTATCGCCGGGATGGTTCCCATACACATCACCCTGGCAGAGGATGTAGAGTGTTACCGGAGAAGAGGCACAGCAAACGTGAGGAAGACAACCAGAGCGGACTCGTTGGCTAAGTGGCAGCAAGAGTGGAATGACGCGGAGAAGGGTAGATGGACCTACCGGCTTATCCCAGATGTGTCGGTATGGATGTCCAGAAAACACGGAGATGTGAACTTCTACCTAACACAGTTCTTGTCAGGTCATGGATGCTTCAGACAGTATTTGTATCGATTCGGCCATGCAGAGTCCCCATTCTGTCCGACATGCCCAAACAACGAGGAGACACCGGAGCACGTGATATTCGACTGTCCGCGATTTGAAGAAGTACGTGGTGACATGCTAGCGAGCGCTGCTGGAAATCTGAGTCCCAACAACGTAGTAGAGAGAATGTGTCAGGACGAAACCGTATGGAATGCGGTGAACAGAGCGGTCACGCGGATCATGTCAGCTCTCCAGCGGAGATGGCGCGAAGATCAAAGAGTATTGGGTCGCGATCGGAGTAGGCTTGATCCACCGCCGGGGACTTGACCGAGTCGTTCGTTGCGTAGTACCGGTTATAGGTCGTCGGGGCGCCGGTGAACCGGAAGTCTACCACCAACCGGAATCGCCGGGCCGACTTCGGCACCTTACTGGTCGGGTTGAAAACATCGGTGTCGAGAGAACTTCCACCGTCGGGGTCTTTCTCTGTCGGAGTAGGCTAGGTCCGTCCACCGCCGGGGACTAGACCGAGTAGACCGCGAAAAAGCACCGGTGCTTGGTCGTCAGGGCGCCTGTGAACCGGAAGCCAGTCTCCAACCGGAATCTCAGAACCGACCTTGGCACCAGCCTGGGAAGTATCGGTAACGGAAGAAGTTTCAGTGTCGGGGAACTCTTCGTCGGATAGGGTAGATCCACCGTCGGGGACTATCCGAGTCGTGCGCGAAAAGCCGGAGTGCTGAATGGCACACGGACGGCATTAGAATAACAAATTTGGTGTATGTTTGTACCAACTGTGTCGCTGAATGGCGATAGGTTAGGTACGAACACTAAAAAGATTAGAATAACAAATTTAGAAGCGACAAAATGTGCATGAGCACAGAAGAAGAAGAGCGCATGAGCGCATTGCCCCCCCTGAAGCAGTCGCATGAGTGGTACCAGGGGGATCGAGGCGACAAGGTGTAGCAGAGTTTTTCCAATCGGTTTTCTCTGCTCGGGAGGTTGGGAGGAAAAAAAAAAAAAAAACACACACATACACACACACACACACACACACACACACAGGGGGCAGCAGGGACGGATGTCCTGGGGCCTGACGCACCCCCCCGCTTGCGAGTCAGCCGCGGCTAAGAATAGGACTACTAACCCCAATTCAAGGTGTCAGGCGACCCGTGCCGAGGAATGAGTGATCGAGGGGGTGAAAAAGATGCTCGATCTTTAACGGAGCCTGTGGGGTACCTGGGCACCCCCCACAGTATGCTGTCCCTTACCGCGTTAATGCAGAGCTCTGGCGTGGTGGACATTATTTCTCGTGCAACTCGTGGGAACAATGAGCAAGAATCAAAAATCAAATATCTTAGGTGGAAGTAGTGGTGCGATCAACCCCTTCGCAAGAAGTGGGTTGATGAGGTCTCCGACAAGGAGAAGCGAGGAGTCAGGTGCTGGTAGCTTACGAAGCTCAAGCGTGGGAGCTCCTGTCCACTCCACGGCAAGCCAGCCGGTGGAGGTCATGGACGGAGCGTGGCTGCTGAGGGCCATAAGCCAAGAAGTTGGTAAAGGACGGCCCGCATTAGAGGTTGCTGAGCACCAGCTTGGCAAAATCATCGACTTTGCGACAACTAAGTCGAATATAAGCAAGGACCTGAAAACGGCCTTGCTTAGACTTAGAGTGTCTGTCGATGAGGCCAAGCAGGAGCACGCGGTGGCGTTGCTGGCTGCTACAGCTGCGGAACCAGCAAAGGAGAATGTGTCGAAGTTTACACAAACAGAGGCCTTCTCCTTCGCAGGTAGTCCGAGGAGTGTGGAAGCGAATGCTCGTGACAAACGTGACAAGCATTCGCAGAAGCGGGCGAGGCAGCCGTCAGGTGAGGAGCTGTCTGGCGGCGCCCGCAAGGCCAGGCGTATAATAACCCCGAAAGCCGGTGGTAACGCTGGAAAGTCGGACCCCAGCCAGGGTTCCCGGAAAGCTGGGAAGGGTGGGCCTGAAAAGGCTGGCCCGTCCCGGAATGAAGGGAATAAGGGGTTGCGACCAATGGTGGGCCCTCAGCAGCCACAGAGCAGGGCGGTCCAAGGAGAAGACCCTCCTTGGACAAAGGTAGAGCGGAAGAAGAAGAAGAAGGTGATTCCGCAGGTAGAAGCGCAGGTCGCCAAGCCAAGGCGTAGGAAGGCAGGTGCCAGGCGCGAAAAAGGTGACGCTATCGTCATCAAGACCGAACAGTCGAAATACTCGGACGTCTTGAAGGCGATGAGGTGCGACGCCAAGCTCGAGGGTCTTGGAGCCGATGTACGCAGTATCAGACGTACTCGTACGGGCGAAATGATCCTGGAGCTTAAGCGCCAGAAGGATCACAAGGGCGCCGCCTACAAGAGGCTGGCAGAAGAGGTCCTTGGTGATGGAGTGGAGGTGAGGGCTCTTACGCATGAGGCGACTCTGAAGGTCAAAGACCTAGACGAGATCACCGAAGCGGAAGAGCTCGTCACGGCACTGCGGCAACAGTGCGATGTTCAGGTGGCCGCCACAGCCGTCAGGCTGCGGAAGGGGCCAGCAGGGACACAGATAGCTCTGGTTCAGCTACCTGTGGCGGATGTTAAAAAATCCGTTAAAGTAGGGAGTATTAAGGTGGGCTGGTGTGTTTGTCACCTGACATTCCACGAGCCACCTGAGGTTTGCTTCAGGTGTCTGGAACCAGGACACAAGTCGTGGGACTGCAAAGGCCCCGACAGGCGCAAACTGTGTAGGCGATGCGGCGCTGAAGGTCATAAGGCCCAAAGCTGCACGAGTCCGCCCATCTGCATGATCTGTACCGGGAAAACCTCGAAAAACAGACATGCGATGGGTGGTCCAGGGTGCCCGGCCTTTAAGAAAGCCGCAGTGAGCAACAAATCACAGTGCAGGTAACGCAGCTGAACCTGAACCACTGTGATGCGGCTCAGCAACTGCTTTGTCAGGCGGTTTCTGAGTGGGAGACGGATATCGCCATCATTTCGGATCCATACCGAGTACCCGCCGGCAACGGCAACTGGGCCTCGGATGGGACCAGGAAAATGGCGGCGATATGGACGACGGGTAAATACCCCGTGCAGGAGTTGGTGTCTACTACCTATGAAGGCTTCGTGGTCGCCAAAGTAAACGGGGTCTTCTTCTGTAGCTGTTATGCGCCTCCGCGGTGGCCGATCGAGCGGTTCACGCAAATGCTGGACCGCTTAACGACCGTGCTAACAGGGCGAAGGCCGGTGGTAATAGCGGGTGACTTTAATGCCTGGGCTGTGGAATGGGGAAGCCGTTTCACGAACCAGCGGGGTCAGATCCTGCTAGAAACACTGGCCATCTTAGATGTCGACTTGGCTAACGTCGGTACCAAGAGTACCTATAGTCGAAATGGAGCGGAGTCAATTATTGACGTGACCTTTTGTAGTCCTGGCCTAACAAGTAGTTCGAACTGGAGAGTAGATGATGGCTACACTCACAGCGACCACCTGGCGGTTCGCTACAGTATCGACTACAACAACAGCAGACAGCGGATAGAAGAAGAGGCGGCTAGGCCAAGGCCAAGCCCTCGTAGGTGGAAGACATCATACTTCGACGAAGAGGTATTTAGGGAAGCGCTCCGCCGTGAGCGAAACTTACTCGGTTTAGACGGCGACGAGCTGGTAGCGGTGCTCTCACGTGCGTGTGATGCGACCATGCCTAGGAGAGTCCACCCTAGAAATGGGAGGCCACCGGCTTACTGGTGGACCGATGCGATTGCGGACCTGCGCCGCGCCTGCCTACGGGCTAGGCGGCGGATGCAGCGAGCACGATCAGAGGAAGAGCGAAACGAACGGCGGGTGGTGTTCGCCGCTGCAAAAGCCGCGCTCAAGACCGAGATAAGAGCAAGCAAGAAGGCCTGCTTTGAGGGTCTCTGTCAGAGTGCCAATACGACCCCGTGGGGTGATGCCTACAGGATCGTTATGGCCAAGACGAGAGGTGTGATGGCTCCTACAGAGCAATCTCCAGAGATGTTGGAGGGGATCATTGGAGGACTTTTTCCGCGTCATGATCCTAGTCCTTGGCCTCCTTTCGTAGGACAGCCGGGGACTGGGGCTGGCGATGAGGAAAGGGTCACCGATGTGGAACTTGCGGGGATAGCTAAGTCCCTTAGCGTAGGTAAGGCCCCAGGTCCGGACGGAGTTCCGAACCTGGCCTTAAAAGTAGCTATTGCAGAAGCTCCCGAGATGTTCAGGTCTGCTATGCAGAAATGCCTGGACGAGGGAGTTTTCCCAGAAGCTTGGAAGAGGCAGAGCCTGGTACTATTGCCAAAGGCGGGGAAACCACCCGGAGACCCGTCGGCATATAGACCAATATGCTTGATTGACACGGCGGGGAAGGTGCTCGAAAAGATCATCCTCAATCGAATGTTGAAGTTCACTGAGGGCGTAAATGGTCTCTCGAGCAACCAGTATGGCTTCCGGAAGGGGAGGTCCTTCCGGAAGGGGAGGTCCACCGTAGACGCTATCTTGTCGGTTACAAAAACCGCCGAGAAAGCACTCGAGCCTAAGAGGAGGGGAATTCGCTTTTGCGGGGTAGTGACTCTGGATGTAAGGAATGCATTTAATAGCGCCAGTTGGGCTGCTATTGCTGATGCGCTCTTGCGTCTGGGGATACCGGAGTACTTGTATAAGATTCTCGGAAGTTACTTCCAGAATCGCGTACTAGTATACGACACGGAGGTGGGTCGGAAGTGCTTTCACATAACCTCAGGAGTCCCGCAAGGTTCCATCCTGGGTCCGGTGTTATGGAATGTCATGTACGACGAGGTGTTGAGGTTAGAGTACCCAGTGGGAGTGGTGATTGTCGGATTTGCTGACGATATTACGCTCGAAGTCTACGGTGAAACGATCGAGGAGGTGAAGTTGACTACCGACCACTCGATCAAGGTTGTGGAGGCGTGGATGCGGTCCAGAAAACTGGAGCTGGCTCACCACAAGACAGAGGTGACGGTTGTGAACAACATGCAGTCGGCGCAGCAGACGGAGATCAGTGTAGGAGAGTGCACTATCCTGTCGAAGCGCTCTGTCAAGCACTTGGGCGTGATGATCGACGACAAGCTTACCTTCGGAAGCCACGTCGATTATGCCTGTAAAAGAGCCTCCACAGCTATTGCGGCACTGTCCCGGATGATGTCCAATAGCTCAGCGGTGTACGCCAGTAAGCGCAAGCTTCTGGCTAGTGTTGCTACGTCCATACTTAGGTATGGCGGCCCGGCGTGGGGTACCGCGCTAAGTACTGAATGCTACCGACGGAAGCTGGAAAGTACTTACAGGCTTATGTGTCTGAGGGTTGCAAGCGCGTACCGTACCGTGTCACACGACGCTCTCTGTGTCATTACTGGTATGGTGCCCATCAGCATTCTTATCAGTGAGGATATGGAGTGCTTCGAAATGCGCGGCACAAGAGGCATACGCAAGACTGTCAGGATGGCCTCTATGGTCAAATGGCAGCGCGCGTGGGACAGTTCCACCAAAGGAAGGTGGACCCATAGGTTGATACCGAGGGTAGATAGTTGGATTAATAGGCACCATGGGGAAGTTTCATTCCACCTGACACAGGTCCTTACAGGTCATGGTTGCTTCCGACAGTATCTACACCGTTTCGGGCATGCGGATTCTCCCGAATGCCCAGTGTGCAATGGTTTAGAGGAAACGGCGGAACACGTTTTGTTCGTGTGCCCGCGTTTTCGCACAATGCGTGACCGCATGCTTGCCACATGCGGGGAGGACACAACTCCGGACAACTTGGTCCAGAGAATGTGTAGGGATGAGATTAGCTGGAATGCCGTTTCAACGGCTATCACCCATATCGTCTGGGAGCTACAAAGGAGGTGGCGCGTGGACTCGGAGAATGGCTAGTCCAGATGCAGTACAAGAGGTGGTCCAGGGGTTCGAAGTCGGCTTCGTAGGTCATACCGGTGCCCTGCGGTCGAGATCGACCCTTACAGCGATTAAGTGGCCGCGGAGAGGAAGTCCCGGTAGCGGTGCTGTCGTGGCGTCGGTCTACTGGGTTGGATCTGAGCCCGCGGTTGGAAAGGGGTCCCCGGCAAGGGTCGGGGTAGGTGAGACCCTGCTGTCTGCAACCTACGGATGCAGCTGATAAGGCCTGAAGGGTAGTGATACCCTTGCCTTCAGCAGGTCAGATCGGGTTGCATGTGGGCATCAGTTCTTGATGTCCGCTCAGCAGTAGGGCGCGGGCGGGGTTGACCCTGCCCGCCTTCCGTGGACAAAGGGAGTGGCGAGGACCACTCGGGAAACTGGCTAAGCGCCAGCATGCTATCGTGATGGACTCTCCAGTGCGAGTCATCGATGTTCGTTGCTGCTAGGCTACGGCAGCTAACCTTGAGGGTGCGATATGCACTAGCCCCTCTCTGAAGCAATACCTTCTTGGTGGTTCCGGAGAGACGTAGGGTTTGGCGACCATAGGAATGTGTTTTAGTGGGTCGAGGAGAGAGTAGTCCTGGCTTCTACCGGCATTGTAGAAGACGGCCTCATCCCCACACTACCCTAACCTTCCTGTTAGGGTGTCTGATGAGCAGATTTATCCCCCTATGGTTTAGAAGGAAAAAAAAAAAAAAAAAAAAAACACACACACACACACACACACACACACACACACACACACACACACACACACACACACACACACACACACACACACACACACACACACACACACACACACACACACACACACACACACACACACACACACACACACACACACACACACACACACACACACACACACACACACACACACACACACACACACACACACACACACACACACACACACACACACACACACACACACACACACACACACACACACACACACACACACACACACACACACACACACACACACACACACACACACACACACACACACACACACACACACACACACACACACACACACACACACACACACACACACACACACACACACACACACACACACACACACACACACACACACACACACACACACACACACACACACACACACACACACACACACACACACACACACACACACACACACACACACACACACACACACACACACACACACACACACACACACACACACACACACACACACACACACACACACACACACACACACACACACACACACACACACACACACAGAGCCGTACCGAGTTCCAATCAATAACGGTAATAGCGGCAATCCAAGTTACAGGCGGGTTTCCCATTCAAGAAGTAGTGGATAACGATCATGAAGGTTTTGTTATCGCCAAGATCAACGGTGTCTTTGTGTGCAGCTGCTATGCGCCCCCAAGGTGGACCCCTGAGCAATACAATCGGATGTTGGATCTACTAACTGATAAGTTGATAGGACGTGCGCCGGTTGTTATCGGCGGGGACTTCAACGCTTGGGTGGTGGAGTGGGGAAGTAGGCTGACCAACGCAAGGGGTTACTGTCTGCTGGAAGCCTTAGCTAAGCTGAATGTTAAAGTGTGCAATGAAGGCTCTGTGAGTACATTCC
This sequence comes from Aedes albopictus, assembly GCF_035046485.1. Classification (NCBI taxonomy): domain Eukaryota; kingdom Metazoa; phylum Arthropoda; class Insecta; order Diptera; family Culicidae; genus Aedes; species Aedes albopictus. Next base: position 278,742,513 of record NC_085137.1, on the reverse strand, counting down.
GTAAGGACGGACGAGAATCCATTATTGATGTGACGTTCTGCAGCCCGTCGCTGATGAACAACATGAACTGGAGAGTAAGCGAAGAATACACGCACAGTGACCATCAGTCCATCCACTACAGCGTCGGTCTGCGGATCTCCGCTCTGCCGAGCACCCGGAGAACCTGCGAAAGGAAGTGGAAAACGAAGCAGTTCGACAAGGAGCTTTTTGTCGAGGCACTTCGGACAGACAGCGATACTCCCGCTATGACCGCTGTGGAACTAACGGAAGCAGTAGCGAGGGCATGTGATGTTACTATGCCCAGGAAACTCGAACCGAATAACCGCCGGCGTCCAGCTTACTGGTGGAATGAAACGCTCAGCACCCTACATGCTGCCTGCCTTAAAGCTAGAAGACGATTTCAAAGAGCAAAATCCGAAGCGAGCAGAGAGGAACGCAAGGTGATTTTCCGCGAGGCCAGGACCGCTTTCAAGCGGGAGATTGCTCTGAGCAAGGCCAATTGCTTCAAGGAGCTGTGCAGAGAAGCAGACGCCAATCCCTGGGGACAAGCTTATCGCGTCGTGATGGCGAAGATCAAGGGCCCAGCCACACCAGCTGAAATGTGCCCTGAAAAGCTGGAGGTAATTGTGAACGGCCTCTTTCCGAATCACGGTTTAACCACATGGCCAACTACGCCGTACGTCGACGGGGTGGAAGTAGCTGCCGGCGCAAACCGGGTGTCTAACGAGGAACTCCTTACAATAGCCAAAGGACTAAAAGTGAAGAAAGCTCCTGGTCCAGATGGTATCCTCAACATGGCATTGAAAGCGGCGATCGAAGCGTTTCCGGACATGTTCAGGATAACGATACAGAAATGTCTGGTGGATAGCTACTTCCCAGACATTTGGAAGATCCAGAAGCTGGTGCTGCTGCCAAAACCTGGCAAGCCGCCAGGAGACCCAGCATCGTATCGACCGATATGCCTGCTGGATACGCTTGGCAAACTCCTGGAGAAAATCATCTTGAACAGGCTGATAAAGTGTACGGAAAGCGAGAGCGGTCTGTCTAATAGGCAGTTCGGGTTTCGGAAAGGGAAGTCGACTGTGGATGCAATCCGGACAGTCATTGCGAATGCGGAGAAAGCCTCAAAGCAGAAGAGAAGAGGTAATCGTTACTGCGCCGTGGTAGCTATAGACGTGAAGAACGCATTCAATAGCGCCAGCTGGGAAGCCATCGCCACTGCACTACACAACATGAGGATCCCTGACTATCTGTGCAAGGTTCTGAAAAGCTACTTCCAGAATCGAGTCTTGATCTACGAGACAAACCAGGGTCAGAGATCGGTTAGAGTCACGGCGGGTGTGCCACAGGGCTCCATACTCGGCCCAACGTTGTGGAATATTATGTATGACGGAGTGTTAAGACTTGAACTACCCGGAGGAGTAGAGATCGTCGGTTTCGCGGATGACGTCGTCCTTTCGATAACTGGTGAGACCCTGGAAGAAGTAGAGATGCTGACGGCGGAGACGATCGGTTCCATCGAGGCCTGGATGAGTGAAGTAAAGCTGCGGTTGGCTCACCATAAGACAGAGGTAGTGCTAGTCAGCAACTGTAAAGCAGTTCAACGAGCCGAAATTAACGTCGGCGGACAGGTTATCCCGTCAAAGCGTGCGTTAAAACACCTGGGCGTGATGGTGGATGACCGATTGAATTTCAATTGCCACGTCGACTATGCCTGTGGGAAGGCAGCGAAAGTTGTTAATGCTGTATCCAGGATTATGCCGAACATCGGTGGACCGAGCAGCAGCAGCAAACGTCTTCTGGCGGGAGTATCCTCTTCGATACTTAGATACGGAGTTCCGGCCTGGGCTACAGCGCTGAAACTGAAGCGGAATCACAAAGCTTTCGAGCACGTTCCGGCTCATGGCTATTCGTGTGGCGAGCGCGTACAGGACGATATCGTCGGAAGCAGTCTGCATTATCGCCGGGATGGTTCCCATACACATCACCCTGGCAGAGGATGTAGAGTGTTACCGGAGAAGAGGCACTGCAAACGTAAGGAAGACAATCAGAGCGGACTCGTTGGCTAAGTGGCAGCAAGAGTGGAATGACGCGGAGAAGGGTAGATGGACCTACCGGCTTATCCCAGATGTGTCGGTATGGATGTCCAGAAAACACGGAGATGTGAACTTCTACCTAACACAGTTCTTGTCAGGTCATGGATGCTTCAGACAGTATTTGTATCGATTCGGCCATGCAGAGTCCCCATTCTGTCCGACATGCCCAAACAACGAGGAGACACCGGAGCACGTGATATTCGACTGTCCGCGATTTGAAGAAGTACGTGGTGACATGCTAGCGAGCGCTGCTGTAAATCTGAGTCCCAACAACGTAGTAGAGAGAATGTGTCAGGACGAAACCGTATGGAATGCGGTGAACAGAGCGGTCACGCGGATCATGTCAGCTCTTCAGCGGAGATGGTGCGAAGATCAAAGAGTATTGGGTCGCGATCGGAGTAGGCTTGATCCACCGCCGGGGACTTGACCGAGTCGTTCGTTGCGTAGCACCGGTTATCGGTCGTCGGGGCGCCGGTGAACCGGAAGTCTACCACCAACCGGAATCGCCGGGCCGACTTCGGCACCTTACTGGTCGGGTTGAAAACATCGGTGTCGAGAGAACTTCCACCGTCGGGGTCTTTCTCTGTCGGAGTAGGCTAGGTCCGCCCACCGCCGGGGACTAGACCGAGTAGACCGCGAAAAAGCACCGGTGCTTGGTCGTCAGAGCGCCTGTGAACCGAAAGCCAGTCTCCAACCGGAATCTCAGAACCGACCTTGGCACCAACCTGGGAAGTATCGGTAACGGAAGAAGTTTCAGTGTCGGGGAACTCTTCGTCGGATAGGGTAGATCCACCGTCGGGGACTATCCGAGTCGTGCGCGAAAAGCCGGAGTGCTAAATGGCACACGGACGGCATTAGAATAACAAATTTGGTGTATGTTTGTACCAACTGTGTCGCTGAATGGCGATAGGTTAGGTACGAACACTAAAAAGATTAGAATAACAAATTTAGAAGCGACAAAATGTGCATGAGCACAGAAGAAGAAGAGCGCATGAGCGCATTGCCCCCCCTGAAGCAGTCGCATCAGTGGTACCAGGGGGATCGAGGCGACAAGGCAAGCAGAGTTTTTCCAATCGGTTTTCTCTACTCGGGAGGTTGGGAGGGAAAAAAACAAAAAACACACATACACACACACACACACACACACACACACACACACACACACACACACACACACACACACACACACACACACACACACACACACACACACACACACACACACACACACACACACACACACACACACACACACACACACACACACACACACACACACACACACACACACACACACACACACACACACACACACACACACACACACACACACACACACACACACACACACACACACACACACACACACACACACACACACACACACACACACACACACACACACACACACACACACACACACACACACACACACACACACACACACACAGGATGTCCTGGGGCCTGACGCACCCCCCCGCTTGCGAGTTAGCCGCGTAGTTGCCGGCTAAGAATAGGACTACAAACCCCAATTCAAGGTGTCAAGCGACCCGTGCTGAGGAATGAGTGATCGAGGGGGTGAAAAAGATGCTCGATCTTTAACGGAGCCTGTGGGGTACCTGGGCACCCCCCTTCCCCCACAGTAAGCTGTCCCTTACCGCGTTAATGCAGAGCTCTGGCGTGGTGGACATTCTTTCTCGTGCGACTCGTGGGAATCAAATATGAGTAACAAATCCAATCAAATTCAGAAATCAGGTGCAGTAGGTAGTAGTGGTGCGATCAACCCCTTCGCAAGAAGCGGGTTGATGAGGTCTCCAACAAGGAGAAGCGAGGAGTCAGGTGCTGGAAGCTGCTCACGCAGCTCATGCGTGGGAGCTCCTGTCCACTCCACGGCAACCAGCCGGCGGAGGTTATGTGCGGAGCATGGTTGCTGAGGGCCATCAGCCAAGTAGTAGGAAAAGGACGCATTAGAGGTAGCTGAGCAGCAGCTTGGCAAAATTATCGACTTTGCGACAACTAAGTCGAATATAAGCAAGGACCTGAAAACGGCCTTGCTTCGGCTTAGAGCGTCTGTCGATGAGGCCAAGCAGGAGCACGCGGTCGCGTTGCTGGCTGCGGCAGCGGCGGGACCCGCAAAGGAGAAAGCGTCTAAGTTTACACATACGGAGGCCTTCTCCTTCGCGGGTAGTCCGAAGAGAGTGGAAGCGAATGCTCGTGACAAACGTGACAAGCATTCGCAGAAGCGGGCGAGGCAGCCGTCAGGTGAGGAGCTGTCTGGTGGCGCCCGCAAGGCCAGGCGTATAATAACCCCGAAAGCCGGTGGTAATGCCGGAAAGTTGGACCCCAGCCAGGGTTCCCGGAAAGCTGGGAAGGGTGGGCCTGAAAAGGCTGGTCCGTCCCGGAACGATGGGAACAAGGGGTTGCGACCAATGGTGGGCCCTCAGCAGCCACAGAGCAGGGCGATCCAAGGAGAAGACCCTCCTTGGACAAAAATAGAGCGGAAGAGGAAGAAGAAGGTGAATCCGCAGGCAGAAGTGCAGGACGCCAAGCCCAGGCGTAGGAAGGCAGGTGCCAGGCGCGAGAAAGGCGACGCTATCGTCATCAAGACGGAACAGTCTAAGTACTCGGACGTCTTGAAGACGATGCGAAGCGACGCCAAGCTTGAGGGTCTTGGAGCCGACGTACGCAGTATTAGACGTACTCGTACGGGTGAGATGATCCTGGAGCTGAAGCGCCAGAAGGAACACAAGGGCGCCGCCTACAAAAGGCTGGCAGAAGAGGTCATTGGTGAGGGTGTGCAGGTGAGGGCTCTGACACGTGAGGCGACTCTGAAGGTCAAAGACATTGACGAGATCACCGAAGTGGAAGAGCTCGTCAAGGCACTGCGGCAACAGTGCGATGTGCAGGTGGCCGCCGCAGCCGTTAAGCTACGGAGAGGGCCAGCAGGGACACAGATAGCTTTGGTTCAGCTACCTGTGGCGGATGTTAAAAAGTCCGTTAAAGTAGGAAGTATAAAGGTGGGCTGGTGTGTATGTCACCTGACATTCCACGAGCCACCAGAGGTTTGCTTCAGGTGTCTGGAACCAGGACACAAGTCGTGGGACTGCAAAGGCCCCGACAGGCGCAAACTGTGTAGGCGATGCGGCGCTGAAGGTCATAAGGCCCAAAGCTGCACGAGTCCGCCCATCTGCATGATCTGTACCGGGAAAACCTCGAAAAACAGACATACGATGGGTGGTCCAGGGTGCCCGGCCTTTAAGAAAGCCGCAGTGAACAACAAATCACAGTGCAGGTAACGCAGCTGAACCTGAACCACTGTGATGCGGCTCAGCAACTGCTTTGTCAGGCGGTTTCTGAGTGGGAGACGGATATCGCCATCATTTCGGACTCATACCGAGTACCCGCCGGCAACGGCAACTGGGCCTCGGATGGGACCAGGAAAATGGCGGCGATATGGACGACAGGTAAATACCCCGTGCAGGAGTTGGTGTCTACTACCCATGAGGGCTTCGTGGTCGCCAAAGTAAACGGGGTCTTCTTCTGCAGCTGTTATGCGCCTCCGCGGTGGCCGATCGAGCAGTTCACGCAAATGCTGGACCGATTAACGACCGTGCTAGCAGGGCGAAGGCCGGTGGTAATAGCGGTCGACTTTAATGCCTGGGCCGTGGAATGGGGAAGCCGTTTCACGAACCAGCGGGGTCAGATCCTGCTAGAAACACTGGCCATCTTAGATGTCGACTTGGCTAATGTCGGTACCAAGAGTACCTTTAGTCGAAACGGAGCGGAGTCAATTATTGACGTGACCTTTTGTAGTCCTGGCCTAACAAGTAGTTCGAACTGGAGACTAGAAGATGGCTACACTCACAGCGACCACCTGGCGGTTCGCTACAGTATCGACTACAACAACAGCAGACAGCGGATAGAAGAAGAGGCGGCTAGGCCAAGGCCAAGCCATCGTAGGTGGAAGATATCATATTTCGACGAAGAGGTATTTAGGGAAGCGCTCCGCCGTGAGCGAAACTTAATCGGTTTAGACGGCGACGAGCTGGTAGCGGTGCTCTCACGTGCGTGTGATGCGACCATGCCTAGGCGAGTCCACCCTAGAAATGGGAGGCCACCGGCTTACTGGTGGACCGACGCGATTGCGGACCTGCGCCGCGCCTGCCTACGGGCTAGGCGGCGGATGCAGCGAGCACGATCAGAGGGAGAGCGAAACGAACGGCGGGTGGTGTTCGCCGCTGCAAAAGCCGCGCTCAAGACCGAGATAAGAGCAAGCAAAAAGGCCTGCTTCGAGGGTCTCTGTCAGAGTGCCAATACGAACCCGTGGGGTGACGCTTACAGGATCGTTATGGCCAAGACGAGAGGGGTGATGGCTCCTACAGAGCAATCTCCAGAGATGTTGGAGGGGATCATTGGAGGACTTTTTCCGCGTCATGATCCTAGTCCTTGGCCTCCTTTCGTAGGATAGCCGAGGACTGGGGCTGGCGATGAGGAGAGGGTCACCGATGTGGAACTTGCGGGGATAGCTAAGTCCCTTAGCGTAGGTAAGGCCCCAGGTCCGGACGGAGTTCCGAACCTAGCTTTAAAAGTAGCTATTACAGAAGCTTCCGAGATGTTCAGGTCTGCTATGCAGAAATGCCTGGACGAGGGAGTTTTCCCAGAAGCTTGGAAGAGGCAGAGCCTGGTACTATTGCCAAAGGCGGGGAAACCACCCGGAGACCCGTCGGCATATAGACCAATATGCTTGATTGACACGGCGGGGAAGGTGCTCGAAAAGATCATCCTCAATAGAATGTTGCGGTTCACCGAGGGCGAAAATGGTCTTTCGAGTAACCAGTACGGCTTCCGGAAGGGGAGGTCCACCGTAGACGCTATCTTGTCGGTTACAAAAACCGCCGAGAAAGCACTCGAGCCTAAGAGGAGGGGCAGTGGCGTAGCAAGGGGGGGCGGAGGGTGCGGTCCACACCGGGCCCCCGATTCTAGGGGGCCTCCAAATCAGGGCAGGTCTAGTGTTATAAACCTTCCCTGATTTGGAGGCATCCTGAATTTGGGGGCCCAGTTTGAATAATGTTCTGTGATTAGCGAAAGATTCCTACATATAAGTATACGTTTTTAAATACTTGCCGATCTGCTGATAGGTATGTAGGGGCCTCTTCGTGATTATCAAGAGATTTTGGAATGGGAACACAGATGGCTATTTTGATGTTCTATTATTAACAATTATAAATGTACACACTTTATTCATGTAGTTTCGTTAGTATTGTTTATATTAATTTGATGACTACTCTTTGCACCTGCAGGAGCCCCAAAATGTAATAAAAAAATGTGTTCGAAATCAATATTGAATTTTACGATATTCAGTACCGATATGGAAGTATAATTCATGAGCATTATGAAAATGTCCCTGATATCCTAACCACAGAACCAAACATAGGTGTTGATTTGGCATAAGATAGCAGCTGAAATTCAGGGGCCCCATCTATCAAAATTAAGAACTGAACGCATGTTACGTTCTTGAAGGGTTTCTGCGGGAATTCCTTCGGGCAAGAATATATTTTTCGATTTCTCAGGCAGTTACTTCAAAGACTTCTACAAAAATTCCTCTATGATTTACTTCAGAACTTTTTCAGGGATTACTTAAGAACACTTTCTAAGCATTGGTTTACGAATACTTCTTCAGGAAGTCCTCCTGACATTTCTTCAAGAATTTCTTCAAACAATTATCAAGAAATCCTTCAGGAATTCCTTTGAGATTTTTTTGTAAGAATTTATTCAAGCAGTCGTTCAGAAATACCATTTCGGAACCGTGCATAAAGCCATTCAAGGATTATATCATAAAACTCTTCAAGAAATCCTTCAGATGGACCTCAAGGAATTTCTCCAAGAATGATTTTAGAGATTTCTTCAAGAAGGAATCTTGCAGTAGTTCCTCATGAAAAATATATTTGATGATTTTTTGAGATTTTTGAAGCCATACCCGAATGGATCCGTGGGAGATTTTCCAAAGAAATTTGAATGTATTCACGAAGGAACTCTTGTTGAAATGTCTGTAGGATTTTTTGCAGAAATTTCTAAAAAGATCTTTAAGAATCGCCTAGATGAATTCTAAGATGTATTGGGTTGATTTTGGAGGTATATTTAATGATGTTCTGGAAGGATTACTACAGTACTATGAAGTAGTACTACAAGTACTAGGAGTACCATGAGTAATTACTTAAAGGATTCCTGAAAAAAATCTGTAAGCAAAGGGATTTTTGGAAGAACTAATTATGAAATGCCTAGATAATTTCTCAAGAAATCAATGACGGAAACCCCAAAGAATTCCAAATTCTTTGGTGCAAATAAAAAAAAACAATCTTCAAAAGAATTTCCGCAGGAGGCCTTGGGTGAATTTCTGTAAGACCCCCGAGGAAATTTGTTCAGGAATTCTTTAGGGATGAATGTGTCCATCCTTGTAGGGTTATCTGAAGAAAAACTTCGAGAAATCCATGAACGAATCTTTATACGTAACTTGAAAAATAAAGCCCTTGTTGAAAAGATTAAATTTTTACTGGAATTTCTTAAAAGATTCTTGAACGAATTGTGAAAAAGGACTTAAAAACATTGCCTAAGGAATCTTTGAATGATTTTCTACAAAAATTATTAGAGGAATTTATGAGGAAATCCCTGCAGGTATGATTACTAAAGAAATGCTTGAACAAATTCTTAAGAAATCCTTGAAAGGACTTCCAAGAAAAATCGTATGAGGCAGTGCAAAAATAACCCTTGAAGAAGTTTCTAAAAAAATCTTGAAGGAACTCCAAAGTATTCCTCTGAAAAAATGTTGAAACTATTTCGGCATAACTCTTTTGGAATTTCTCGGCAATAATGTTCGAAGTTGAATTAGGTTATTATTTTTGAAAATATCTTTGACAGAACTTTTTGAAATTCTGTGGGTTTGGAAATTTATTACGGGATTCAGCAATTTCTCTAAAAGTTCTACCAGCAGTCCCTTTGCTCATATACCAGACAATTACTATTGTAATTCTTTCAATAGCACAGCGTAACAAAAATTAACTTTTGGTCTGTCTCAAGAGCAAACTAATGTGTCTCTGACAGATTTTGGGCCCAAGTTATGTTAGGTACGATACAAACCACCCTCCAAAAATTGCATGCAAGTTTACATATTAACATAAAATGCTTAAATCTTTCAAATTTGGTTTGATAAAACGAAATATTTTGCGTGAGTCGTAAATTTAGATGTCAATTGACCATTTTACCTTTTAATTGCTTAAAAAAAATATTTCCATGCTTAACGGCTTGTAGTCAAAAAAGCCTAAAATCGCATATTTTGCCCTATAAATTGAGGTATAGCTCAAAATTGTGGCGTCCTGAAACAAATCTGAGCCCGGATTCGGATTCAGCGGCCCAAAACCTGTCAGAGACACATACAGGTATTTTGAAAATTAATTAGTCGATTCGTTTGTAAATTTAAGTGGCAACTTTTAAAAGCTTCTTTGGTAATTCCTCTGTAAATTTCTTCTGATAATTCTTTATTAAATTCCGTCTGTTATTACTTTTGATGTTCTATGAGATACTGTTACCGACAACTCGGAAACAAACTGATAGTTGTTTTTTTTTTTTTTTGAAAATTACTTGTCATTAGTTCACTAGAAGAGTCATATGTCAATTTAAATTTAAAAATCAAAAAGATTCTCCCAACACACTCGTCTCCGAAATATAAGAACTGTTATAAATGTATACCCCTCAGTCTTTCATGCTGTCAGTTAATATCTAAAAGTTGGTACCTGTAGAATACCGGAAAGTCAGAGAGAGAGAGACGGAGACATAATGAGGGGAAGAGAGAGAACAGAAGGAATGAGAGAGGAGAGGAACAAGGAATGGAAAAAAGGGTGATGGTATTCGTTGGACTAGAACCGGGGAGTTCGATTTTGATCGGGAAAGAGGACGGTCGATAAAAGGTGGATTCCGAGATTTCCGAAGAAAAGTAAAAGTGCGGCGTACGATTACCGTGATTGCTACACTGGTCAACTATTGCGCGATTGGGAGGTGCTGTGCCCCAAAACCTCGAGGAAGTTGTTTCCGAAGACTGCCGATCGGTGCGTGAAGATCGTCCCCGCAGTATTAACGCCCAACCCACCAGGAATCGCCCATCCAGTAGTTGAATCCCCCCCCCCTTTTTGTGAAAACAGGGCGGACACGCTGAAACGATCGCCGGGTGTTGGCGAGTCCACTGCTGGTGGCCGGCGAGCCCCCTAGTTATCGTCGCGCCGTACGCTACAGGTGAGGCGGGTTCGTGAGTCCTCCAAAGCAAGTAAGCCGTCAGACCCTGAGAAGATAATGCCAGAGCTAGTCGTTTCTTACAATTGGCGATCCAACCAAGCAAACAAACAAACTTTTCCAAAGTTTGTTTCTACTTGCTCTGGGTGACTCACGACTCTCCTTCCGATCAGTCTTGATTGTGTCGTTACTTTTTGTCTTGATGATCGTCCTGTAAAGCAAAAGCAAAAATCTCTGTTTGATCAATTGATCTGAAAGGGATCAATTACTTTATTGAGCTGGATTGTGTGTATTTAGTTTCTCTCTATGCATGTGGTAGGTTATGTTCCGAAGGAATTACCAGAAGAGATTGAATCGATTGGGAATTTATAGACAAACAGTAGTAAAATTTCAGATCAGGAAGCATAAGAAAAATGAACTGCAACAACAAGAACGGAACGAACAACGTATCACGGTAGTATCCTGCATCAAAACATGGTTTATCAGATAGAATAGTGGCTGCGAGTTTACAAATCTGCGGTGATACATTAAAGAGAATTGTCACTGCTAGCAAATTTCGTCATTAATTTCGTTCTAACTTCTCGTGGTGCAGATTTGAAACCGATATTGTTGACTGTGCAAGAAATTTTCGGCGAAGCTCCAAGGATCGTTTCCATCTCGTAATAACCAAGAAAATAAAATGTGTCGTAAATGCGAGAGCACATACTAGTCAACACTAGGCAGAGATATAAAACACATGGCCTCTACTAGACCGGCGGAAAAAAGCTTTGATGGTATTGAATTAAGTTCTTTCCCATTTTTCATTATAAAAGAGCATGGATCTTGTAAGCTCCGTTAGTATCTACTTTGTTTTTTTTTGCCTTTCTCGTACACTAAGTGTACTGGAATGGCTATATGTTCACTCCAAAAATGACTTTTTGATAGAAGGCCCGGAGGGTAGAGTCACATATACCAATCGACTCAGCTCGACGAATTGAGGTGATGTCTGTGTGTGTGTATGTGTGTATGTGTGTGTGCGTGTGTGTGTATGTGTGTATGTGTGTGTACAAAAAACTCACATCACTTTTTGGCAATAAACCTCAACCGATTTCAATGACCGACGGTTCATTCGACGCGGCATACAGTCCCATTGTTTCCTATTGAAAATGGTACAAATCGGTCCAGCCGTTCCGGAGTTATGGCCATTTAGGTGTTCCGGACCGGTACCCCTGGAAGGGGCCAGATATGAAAATGCAACAAACCCAAGCATTTGACATATCAAACCACGGGATTTTCGATCATCTGATGATCGGTTAGCAGGAAAATAGTCTCAGATCATATCAGAACCGGTAGTGTTCCGGAACCGGTTCCGGATGCCCCGCCGGAAGTGGCCAAATATAAAAGATAACCAAACCCATGCATGCGACACATCAAACAGCAGCATTTTCAATAACCTGATGAATGGTTAGCATGAAAACAGTCTCAGACCATATCTGAACCGGTAGTGTTCCGGAACCGGTTCTGGGTGTTCCGCCTGAAGTGACCAAATATAAAATTTAACATAACTCATTCATGCGACACATCAAACAGTGGCATTTTCGATTACCTGATGAACGGTAAGTAGGAAAATAGTTTCAGACCATATCTGAACCGGTAGTGTTCCGAAACCAGTTCTTGGTGCCCCGGCGTTTTCGATAACCTGATGAACGGTTAGCATGAAAACAGTCTCAGACCATATCAGAACCGGTAGTGTTCCGGAACCGTTCTGGGTGTTCCGCCTGAAGTGGCCAAATATAAAATTTAACATAACTCATTCATGCGACACATCAAACAGCGGCATTTTCGATTACCTAAGCAGGAAAATAGTCTCACACCATATCAGAACCGGGAGTGTTCCGGAACCGGTTCCGGATGTCCCGTCGGAACCAAACCCATGCATGTGACACATCAAACAGCGGCATTTTCAATAACCTGATGAACGGTTAGCATGAAAACAGTCTCAGACCATATGTGAAGCGGTAGTGCTCCGGAACCGGTTCTGGGAGTTCCACCTGAAGTGGCCAAATATACAATATAACATAACTCATTCATGCGACACATCAAACAGCGGCATTTTCGATTACCTAAGCAGGAAAATAGTCTCAGACCATATCAGAACCGGGAATGTTTCAGAACCGGTTCCGGATGTCCCGCCGGAAGTTGCCAAATATAAAAGAGAACCAAACCCATGTATGCGACACATCAAACAGCGACATTTTCGATAACCTGATGAAAGGCTAGCAGGAAAATAGTATCACATCATATCTGAACTGGTAGTGTTCCGGAACTGGTTCTGGGTGTCCCGCTGGAAGTGGCCAAATATTAGAGGCCAAAATTGAACATAACTCATTCATGCGACACATCAAACAGCGGCATTTTCGGTAACCTGATGAACGGTTAGCAGGAAAACAGTATCAAACCATATCTGAACCGGTATTGTTCCGGAACCGGTTCTGGGGGGTCCCGATGGGTGGATGCAAACTTTTTAAGGAGTGATAGAGGGGTTTCCAGTTAGGCTAATGGATAAGGCTATGGATCGCCAATCCGGAGACGGCGGGTTCGATTCCCGTTCCGGTTGGGAAAGTTTTCTCGACTCCCTGGGCATAATGTACCATTGTACTTGCCACACAATGCACAAATTCATGCAATGGTGGGCGAAGAAAGCCCTTCAATTTATAACTGTGGAAGTGCTCTAAGAACACTAAGTTGAAGAGAGGCATGCCAAGTTCCAATGCGATCGTCGAGCCGAAAAGAAGAAGAAGAAGATGTTTTTTACTTTGCTTGCCTCAAACTGGCTATTACTTGAAAATGGTCAAACTTATCGCAGCTTTTTAACCCTCATTCGAAGGTTCAATAAATTTTCTTTCAAAAAAGATCTTCTAATCTTTTGGGTTAGTTAAATAACTTAGTTTTTGTGAATACCGGGCAACTCACTGGAACAATCCGTTCCCAGCCATCTTAGCAAACTGCAGTAGAATCACTTGGCATAATACGAAACGGTGATGGCGACTTGCTCCGCCAACAGTCCACTCGTCAATGAGGCAGCATCACACTGACGACGACCCCGTCATGGTGCTGGCTGTCACTGACGCTTGCTAGGGGAAATACACGCATGGGGAATGCTACTCAGCTTTGTTCATACCCCACATTCTCCCTCTTCTCCGAAAAAAAAAGTTTTCTTACTAGCAAGCTTGTTATTTTTACGCTCAAACCCTCAATTTCGTTCTCTTCATCCTTATGGCACCAATGCAACAAGATACACTTCAAGATACAATAATTAAGACGAATGCCCACATTTACTTTTTTGTTTAGTAAACGCACTTTTGTTAATATCGAACCTATATAATTTGATTGATAACTTGCAATGCTAACCGATCATCTGGGGTTTTGCCGAGCTCCAATAAAAATAACTAGTTGGGTGATGCGTCTTCTCTCCTTCAAGCGCATGTCTCGTTATGTAGCCGGCCCTGTTTTTCTCACTCAAATCAATCGTTATTCACGATTGCGAAAATTCGACGCATTCAACGAAAACGAACATATTTTGTAAGAATTATTTGTCAAAAAAGAAAAAAAACAAGAGATCAACGAATTTGAGATTTGTCAGACTTAAGATACCGTATATCATACAACTCCATTTGCAATGTTTCAATGTGACGGTACAGATGGACCATATATAACACACAAATGTCCTTCATTATACGAAAATAGATTCTACAAAACGAGCTCAAAAGAGGTTCTACAACATATTTTCAGTAGATATGTTTTCATTGCGTACTTCGAATTTTAAACTGTTTTACGATATGCAATTTTTATGGGCGGTTTTCATTACACGTCCCTGCATTTTCCTTACGCACAGCTTTCGGCAGTTATCATGCAACGCCATTTCCTCAGACGGGTTTCTTTACACATCGCTGCATTTTCCTGATGCAAACAATTTTCGGCAGTTTTTCAATAACGCCATTTCCTTGGACGGATTTCATTACACGTCCCTGTATTTTCCTTATGCAGAAAAAATCTTTGGCGGTTATCCAACAACGCCTTAATCTTGAACGGTTTTCACTACACGTCCCTGCATTTTCTTTATGCAGAATAATTTTCGGCGGTTATCTAAAAATGCCGTTTCCTTGGACGGTTTTCATCACACGTCCCTGCATTTTCCTTGTGCAGAAAAAAATTCGGCGGTTATCCAACAACGCCTTTACCTTGGACGGTTTTCACTACACGTCCCTGCATTTTCTTTATGCAGAATAATTTTCGGCGGTTATCTAAAAATGCCGTTTCCTTGGACGGTTTTCGTTACACGTCCCTGCATTTTCCTTATGCAGAATAATTTTCGGCGGTTCGACACGCCATTAATTTGCCCAACCAAAAACCCGAGCAAAAACCAACCCAACCAACCAACGCCGCGAGTATTTTACGGCAACATTCACAATAGTCAAACACCTCTACCATCATGCACATCAACCTGTTTGCATTTACCGTTCAACCGAGCGACAACACGAGCATGTACGATCCGAGGAATCAACGAAAGCGCGACCATCCATGCCGAGCAAGAACATGAAGAAACATGCATGCAATCATCGACCGACCAACCACCTATCCACAGCGTGCTACCAGTCGACAACAAAAATCAACCACGTCACCGCGCCTTTGTTCATGTGTTTATGCTAGAACCAAGGCTAAAACAGAACGCGGCTGGAAAAACAAAAACTTTCCGCGCTCTAGCTTTCGTCAGGAACCGCAGAATTGCAACACCCACTTCACTGTGTTTGCAGCACCACACCACACTTCACACACCAAAACGATTTGTTTTCTCTCACTGTTTTTATGCCAAGTGATTCTACCTATTTTATGATTAACTTGTTATTGATTATGATGCACTCCTGGCAGGATCGCCAATGTGAATACCGGGCAACTCACTGGAACAATCCGTTCCCAGCCATCTTAGAAAACTGCAGTAGAATCACTTGGCATAATACGAAACGGTGATGGCGACTTGCTCCGCCAACAGTCCACTCGTCAATGAGGCAGCATCACACTGACGACGACCCCGTCATGGTGCTGGCTGTCACTGACGCTTGCTAGGGGAAATACACGCATGGGGAATGCTACTCAGCTTTGTTCATACCCCACAGTTTTCTAAAGCAAATAAGCTCGAAAATATAATTTTGCCTTTCTCCTACACTGAAGCGCAGACCGATAGAAGGCTCGGAGGGTCAAGTCATATATACCAATCAACTCAGTTCGACGAATTGAGATGATGTCTGTATGTGTGTATTAGAGTGGGTCAACATTGTATGGAACTGAAAAAGCGTTGCTTTTTCAATCTGTATTAGCGTCCAAAGCAACTGTGCAAAATTTGGAAGCGATTGGTTGCGTCCCCGTATTCCGCATTGCGATTGAAATTTGTATGGAATTTATTATGGGAAAACGTACTTTTTTGCATTTTATTCCCAATTTGAATTCTTTTGTCTAACACCATGTAACTGATTACGTTAAAGTATAGCCTAGAATATGCCGAAAAACTTTGTCAAAGACCGCAAAGTGATCCGACGCTTGTGAAAAAAGTTATTTTTTCGGTAACTTAGGCCAAAAGTTGAGATTTTATTGATGTTATTCCTTTACATGTTAAATGTTAAGCACCACTGGACAATCTGCACGTTATAACTTTTTTCACAAGTGTCGGATTATTTTGCGGTCCTCGGCAAAGTTTTTCAGCATGCAGGCTTGGCCATACTTCAACGTCATTAGTTGGATCGTTTTAGACAAAAAAAATCAATTTTGGAGAAAAATGCAAAAAAACACGTTTTTCCATACTAAATTCCATACAAATTTCAATCGCAATGCAGAATACGGGAACGCAACCAATCGCTCCTTAATTTTGCACTGTTGTTTTGGATGCCAAAAGGAATCGAAAAAGCTGTGTTCCAAAAAATCGACTTTGTTGATCCAGTCTATTGTGTATTGCTATTAAAAATGATACGGATAGATCGAGGCGTTCCGGAGTTATGGCCATACCAGTGATTCAGATCAGCACCGGTGGAACTGGCCGTATATAAAATTGAACCAAGCCCCATTATGCGACTTATCAAACTGCGGCGATTTTTGTAACTTTTAGCATGGTTTACGAATTTTATGCGAAAATGAAAACTGGAGACCAGAAATTCCATGATATCGGTCCAAAATTCAAGATGGCATCCTAATATTCAAGATGGCGGCTGTTTAAAGGAGTTTCAGGCTTTAAAACCATGCAATATTTGGTATTGGAAAGATGTGGGAAGTCCATAAATGAAGATTAAAATATCCTAGATGGCAACCAAAATATCCGAGATCTCAAAATTCAAGATGGCGACTGTTTAATTGAGTTTTAGGACTTGAAACCATGCAATGTTGGAGAAGAAATCTTTTCTCCAAAAATGACAAACAGAGTATCAAAGATGGTGGTCTACAATCCAAGATGACAGTTCAAAACTTAAAATGACTTCTATTTAATGGAGTTTTGGGCTCTAAAACCGTACATTATGGGTGTATCTTGTATGGGGAAGAAGTCTGGAGTCCAAAAATAGCGACCAGAATTTCCAAGCTGCCGGACTTTAATCCTAAACGGCGGCTCAAAAATCAAAAACCAGATAAACGATATGGTCTCTGATGCCATGAATGTATGAAAGTGCAATATCCATCAACATGTCACTTGAGTTGTGTTGAAATGTGTTTTCGAAGGCACGAGAAAGGCGCCATCACCGCTAGGTGGATTAATTAGGGTTTTTAATCAAATACATATACATTACACAAGTGTATGCAATGTTTTGTAGAGTGTGTGAGAGACAATCTCACACCTATTAGCACAAACCAAATAGGCTGTCAAATATCAGTCAAAGGACCCCTCGTTTTGACGAAAACGAGTAGGTCAAGTTGGGAATGTTTTTCTTCCAACTCATACAACCTTCAATTTCCGAAAATGGAAACTGATGAGTTTACCCAGTAGTATTTGTTAGGTATCGTCGAGATAGTCACATTGGCCTCTTCGGTTTGTAATTAGAAGATAGTTCTCGTCTTCTAATTCATAAAATCGCAGAAGATGAATCATGTCTTCTAGATTAATTATTTTAAAAATAGATTAGGTACAACTACAGGAAAATAAGACTGAATGAGTGTGAGTGATGAATGAAAGGTAGGCCTACTGCATGAGAGAATGATTGAAAGTACTGTATTATAAATGCTATAATTGAAACAAAAAAAAAGATGGAATTACGAGGAATAATAATTGTATGATAGGGAGCTGCTGAAACTATGAATTTAAAATCGATTAAGAAACAGGAACAAAGCCACTGCTGCATGGGGGAGAAGGTTAATGCTAAATTAAAACCAGTTACAAAATCATATAACTTATTCAAATACATCTGATCCAGGGAAAATGCTTCTGCAACTAGACAACATTCTGGTCAAAGGTAAAGTTAAAAAAAACTATCAATTTTGTTTGATATTTTTTTCATCGGGAGGTGAGATAATTGTTACCGACAACTCGGAAACAAACTGATAGTTGTTTTTTTTTTTTTTTTTTGAAAATTACTTGTCATTAGTTCACTAGAAGAGTCATATGTCAATTTAAATTTAAAAATCAAAAAGATTCTCCCAACACACTCGTCTCCGAAATATAAGAACTGTTATAAATGTATACCCCTCAGTCTTTCATGCTGTCAGTTAATATCTAAAAGTTGGTACCTGTAGAATACCGGAAAGACAGAGAGAGAGAGAGACGGAGACATAATGAGGGGAAGAGAGAGAACAGAAGGAGTGAGAGAGGAGAGGAACAAGGAATGGAAAAAGGGTGATGGTATTCGTTGGACTAGAACCGGGGAGTTCGATTTTGATCGGGAAAGAGGACGGTCGATAAAAGATGGATTCCGAGATTTCCGAAGAAAAGTAAAAGTGCGGCGTACGATTACCGTGATTGCTACACTGGTCAACTATTGCGCGATTGGGAGGTGCTGTGCCCCAAAACCTCGAGGAAGTTGTTTCCGAAGACTGCCGATCGGTGCGTGAAGATCGTCCCCGCAGTATTAACGCCCAACCCACCAGGAATCGCCCATCCAGTAGTTGAATCCCCCCCCTTTTTGTGAAAACAGGGCGGACACGCTGAAACGATCGCCGGGTTTTGGCGAGTCCACTGCTGGTGGCCAGCGAGCCCCCTAGTTATCGTCGCGCCACACGCTACAGGTGAGGGATAGCCGTAGCCATTGAGGTGCGAGCTCGATTAGGCCTGAAGGGTTTAACAGCTCAATATCCGATGAGCTATTCCCCTGTATAGCGAGCTTTGGAACGTCAACGTGTGTGCTACAATAGACCCGGAAGGAAACCCCATGAGATGCACCCCAGGACAGGATTGTGCCCTTTTGAGGGACGAAGAAGGAGCTGCCCGAGCTGACCAAGGGCCCCGTCATCTGCAAGCCGATCATGAACGCAGTAAAAACCGCTAGCCAGTACCCGAAGCCGGTTACATCCGTTCCAGCTCGAAAATCATCCGACGCCGGCTCATGGGCAAGTAAACCGATCGCCCCATGGCGTCCTACTCTCTCTGTCTCTCTCTCACCCTTTTTTCCTCATGGCATGCACGTGGCCATGGGAATTAAGGAATGCTGAACGGCCGCAACTCTCAAGAAAACTCCTAGAGTTGATGGATATTGAAAAATTCGTTAGAGGAAGTCCAGAATGATTTTTCGAAAGAATTCCTACAGAAGTCCTACAGAAGTCCATCTAAAAATTTAATTTAATTAATTTAATTTAATTAATTCAATTTCTTCAGTAGGAATCCTTGGAGATTTTGTTTAATTAATGGAGAAATCCTATGATGAATCTCTTAGTAAAACCTTAGAGAAACTTCTTGAAGAATCCTTGAAGATTTTTTTTGGAAAAGGGAATTTTTGGTGGGATTTCTGAAGTAATCTTAGGAAGTAATTCTTAAGAAATCTTTAAAAGATAAGTGATGAATGCTTGAGGAAATTCCAAGTTTAATTATTGGAGAAATATCTAAAAGAGTTATTTGAGGGAAGAATTGAGAAATACTTGACGAATCTATGGAAAATCACCAAAGGAATATTAAGAGGATTCTCTGAAAGAAACGGAAGAATGTTTAAAGAAACCCTAGAAGGGCTTCTCTTCCTCTGAGGGAATCCCGATGTAATTTCTTGGAAGAACATCTGGTTCTAAATGAATCATTGATGATTTTTTGTAGCATTTTTTTCTGGAATTTTGAAAGAATTCTTTAGATGATCTTCTAGATGAATCCTCAGAATATAATTGATAAATTCTTGAACTAATATTTCGAGAAATACTCGATGAAGCCTTTGCAAGAATCTTTTGAATTACTATGTAGTATTTTGAAAACATTCCTGCATGTCTGAGGGGAACCAGCCAAGAGACTGAAAGCCTCATTAATAAGGCTAATTATAATAATATCATTCCTGAAGGAGTGCTTTTAGAGGAATACTGAATGATATCCTTGCATTTACAACTTAAAAGTTTATTGAATACAAATTATTCTTCAAGAAAAATTTCTTAAAGAAAAAAGTAAAGCAATCTTTGAAAGCGTTTATAAATGATTATTTGGTGCTATTTCTTAATAAATTGTTAAAACATTTTCATCATAATTTTAATAAAAAAATCTCGCGCTCCCGGAAAAAATCATAAAGAAAAACAGAAAATAAGATAAGATAGATAATTTTTAACCTTCCGTTGGCCATCACTGCCAGCATCACTAGAATACTGAGTACAAAAAGCGAGATTTTTTCAAAGTTTTGTGCAAAATATAACAGTGAAATTATTCGACAGTTAAATGTATAGATTTATCATTGTAAAATATGAACATGTTATGTAATTTTCATGGGGGCCTACCAATTTGCTTCCGCACCGGGCCCCCAAATTCCTAGCTACGCCACTGAGGAGGGGAATTCTCTTTTGCGCGGTAGTGACTCTGGATGTAAGGAATGCGTTTAATAGCGCCAGCTGGTCTGCTATTGCCGATGCGCCCTTGCGTCTGGGGATTCCGGAGTACCTGTACAAGATTCTCGGAAGTTACTTTCAGAATCGTGTACTAGTCTACGACACGGAGGTGGGTCGGAAGTGCTTTCACATAACCTCAGGAGTCCCGCAAGGTTCCATCCTGGGTCCGGTGTTATGGAATGTCATGTACGACGAGGTGTTGAGGTTAGAGTATCCAGTGGGAGTGATGATTGTCGGATTTGCCGACGACATTACGCTCGAAGTCTACGGTGAAACGATCGAGGAGGTAAAGTTTACTACCAACCACTCGATCAAGGTTGTGGAAGCGTGGATGCGGTCCAGGAAACTGGAGCTGGCTCACCACAAGACAGAGGTGACGGTTGTTAACAACCTGTAGTCGGAGCAGCAGACGGAGATCAGTGTAGGAGAGTGTACTATCCTGTCAAAGCGCTCCGTCAAACACTTGGGCGTGATGATCGACGATAAGCTTACCTTCGGTAGCCACGTCGATTATGCCTGTAAAAGAGCCTCCACAGCTATTGCGGCACTGTCCCGGATGATGTCCAATAGCTCTGCGGTGTACGCCAGTAAGCGCAAGCTTCTGGCTAGTGTTGCTACGTCCATACTTAGGTATGGCGGCCCGGCGTGGGGCACCGCACTAAGTACTAAATGCTACCGACGGAAGCTGGAAAGTACTTACAGGCTTATGTGCCTGAGGGTTGCGAGCGCGTACCGTACCGTGTCACACGACGTTCTCTGCGTCATTACTGGTATGGTGCCTATCAGCATTCTTATCAGTGAGGACATGGAGTTCTTCGAAATGCGCGGCACAAGAGGCATACGCAGGACTGCCAGGATGGCCTATATGGTCAAATGGCAGCGCGCGTGGGACAGTTCCACCAAAGGAAGGTGGACCCATAGGTTGATACCGAGGGTAGATAGTTGGATTAATAGGCGCCATGGGGAAGTTACATTCCACCTGACACAGGTCCTTACAGGTCATGAGTTTGGCTGGAACGCCGTTTCAACGGCTATTACCCACATCGTCTGGGAGCTACAGAGGAGGTGGCGCGTGGAATCGGAGAATGGCTAGTCCAGATGCAGTACAAGAGGTGGTCCAGGGGTTCGGAGTCGGCTTCGTAGGTCATACCGGTGCCCTGCGGTCGAGATCGGCCCTTACAGCGATTAAGTGGCCGCGGAGAGGAAGTCGCGGTAGCGGTGCTATCGTGGCGTCGGTCTACTGGGTTGGATCCAAGCCCGCGGTTGGAAAGGGGTCCCCGGCAAGGGTCGGGGCAGGTGGAGACCCTGCCGTCAGCAACCTACGGATGCATCTGATAGGGCCTGAAGGGTAGTGATAACCTTCCTTTGCGGGCAGGTCAGATCGGGTTGCACACACACACACACACACACACACACACACACACACACACACACACACACACACACACACACACACACACACACACACACACACACACACACGCGGTGGCGTTGCTGGCTGCTACAGCGGCGGAACCAGCAAAGGAGAATGTGTCGAAGTTTACACAAACAGAGGCCTTCTCCTTCGCAGGTAGTCCGAGGAGTGTGGAAGCGAATAATCGTGACAAACGTGACAAGCATTCGCAGAAGCGGGCGAGGCAGCCGTCAGGTGAGGAGCTGTCTGGCGGCGCCCGCAAGGCCAGGCGTATAATAACCCCGAAAGCCGGTGGTAACGCTGGAAAGTCGGACCCCAGCCAGGGTTCCCGGAAAGCTGGGAAGGGTGGGCCTGAAAAGGCTGGCCCGTCCCGGAATGATGGGAACAAGGGGTTGCGACCAATGGTGGGCCCTCAGCAGCCACAGAGCAGGGCGATCCAAGGAGAAGACCCTCCTTGGACAAAGGTAGAGCGGAAGAAGAAGAAGAAGGTGAATCCGCAGGTAGAAGTACAGGACGCCAAACCAAGGCGTAGGAAGGCAGGTGCCAGGCGTGAGAAAGGCGACGCTATCGTCATCAAGACGGAACAGTCCAAGTACTCGGACGTCTTGAAGACGATGCGAAGCGACGCCAAGCTTGAGGGTCTTGGAGCCGACGTACGCAGTATTAGACGTACTCGTACGGGCGAGATGATCCTGGAGCTAAAGCGCCAGAAGGAGCACAAGGGCGCCGCCTACAAAAGGCTGGCAGAAGAGGTCCTTGGCGAAGGTGTGCAGGTGAGGGCTCTGACACATGAGGCGACTCTGAAGGTCAAAGACATTGACGAGATCACCGAAGTGGAAGAGCTCGTCACGGCACTGCGGCAACAGTGCGATGTGCAGGTGGCCGCCGCAGTCGTTAAGCTACGGAGAGGGCCAGCAGGGACACAGATAGCTTTGGTTCAGCTACCTGTGGCGGATGTTAAAAAGTCCGTTAAAGTAGGGAGTATTAAGGTGGGCTGGTGTGTATGTCACCTGACATTCCACGAGCCACCAGAGGTTTGCTTTAGGTGTCTGGAACCAGGACACAAGTCGTGGGACTGCAAAGGCCCCGACAGGCGCAAACTGTGTAGGCGATGCGGCGCTGAAGGTCATAAGGCCCAAAGCTGCATGAGTCCGCCCATATGCATGATCTGTACCGGGAAAACCTCGAAAAACAGACATGCGATGGGTGGTCCAGGGTGCCCGGCCTTTAAGAAAGCCGCAGTGAGCAACAAATCACAGTGCAGGTAACGCAGCTGAACCTGAACCACTGTGATGCGGCTCAGCAACTGCTTCGTCAGGCGGTTTCTGAGTGGGAGACGGATATCGCCATCATTTCGGACCCGTACCGAGTATCCGCCGGCAACGGCAACTGGGCCTCGGATGGGACCAGGAAAATGGCGGCGATATGGACGACGGGTAAATACCCCGTGCAGGAGTTGGTGTCTACTACCTATGAGGGCTTCGTGGTCGCCAAAGTAAACGGGGTCTTCTTCTGTAGCTGTTATGCGCCTCCGCGGTGGCCGATCGAGCGGTTCACGCAAATGCTGGACCGCTTAACGACCGTGCTAACAGGGCGAAGGCCGGTGGTAATAGCGGGTGACTTTAATGCCTGGGCTGTGGAATGGGGAAGCCGTTTCACGAACCAGCGGGGTCAGATCCTGCTAGAAACACTGGCCATCTTAGATGTCGACTTGGCTAACGTCGGTACCAAGAGTACCTATAGTCGAAATGGAGCGGAGTCAATTATTGACGTGACCTTTTGTAGTCCTGGCCTAACAAGTAGTCCGAACTGGAGAGTAGATGATGGCTACACTCACAGCGACCACCTGGCGGTTCGCTACAGTATCGACTACAACAACAGCAGACAGCGGATAGAAGAAGAGGCGGCTAGGCCAAGGCCAAGCCCTCGTAGGTGGAAGACATCATACTTCGACGAAGAGGTATTTAGGGAAGCGCTCCGCCGTGAGCGAAACTTAATCGGTTTAGACGGCGACGAGCTGGTAGTGGTGCTCTCACGTGCGTGTGATGCGACCATGCCTAGGCGAGTCCACCCTAGAAATGGGAGGCCACCGGCTTACTGGTGAACCGACGCGATTGCGGACCTGCGCCGCGCCTGCCTACGGGCTAGGCGGCGGATGCAGCGAGCACGATCAGAGGAAGAGCGAAACGAACGGCGGGTGGTGTTCGCCGCTGCAAAAGCCGCGCTCAAGACCGAGATAAGAGCAAGCAAAAAGGCCTGCTTTGAGGGTCTCTGTCAGAGTGCCAATACGAACCCGTGGGGTGATGCCTACAGGATCGTTATGGCCAAGACGAGAGGTGTGATGGCTCCTACAGAGCAATCTCCAGAGATGTTGGAGGGGATCATTGGAGGACTTTTTCCGCGTCATGATCCTAGTCCTTGGCCTCCTTTCGTAGGACAGCCGGGGACTGGGGCTGGCGATGAGGAAAGGGTCACCGATGTGGAACTTGCGGGGATAGCTAAGTCCCTTAGCGTAGGTAAGGCCCCAGGTCCGGACGGAGTTCCGAACCTGGCCTTAAAAGTAGCTATTGCAGAAGCTCCCGAGATGTTCAGGTCTGCTATGCAGAAATGCCTGGACGAGGGAGTTTTCCCAGAAGCTTGGAAGAGGCAGAGCCTGGTACTATTGCCAAAGGCGGGGAAACCACCCGGAGACCCGTCGGCATATAGACCAATATGCTTGATTGACACGGCGGGGAAGGTGCTCGAAAAGATCATCCTCAATATAAATGTTGAAGTTCACTGAGGGTGTAAATGGTCTCTCGAGCAACCAGTACGGCTTCCGGAAGGGGAGGTCCACCGTAGACGCTATCTTGTCGGTTACAAAAACCGCCGAGAAAGCACTCGAGCCTAAGAGGAGGGGAATTCGCTTCTGCGGGGCAGTCACTCTGGATGTAAGGAATGCATTTAATAGCGCCAGTTGGGCTGCTATTGCCGATGCGCTCCTTCGTCTGGGGATACCAAAGTACTTGTACAAGATTCTCGGAAGCTACTTCCAGAATCGCGTACTAGTTTACGACACGGAGGTGGGTCGGAAGTGCTTTCACATAACCTCAGGAGTCCCGCAAGGTTCCATCCTGGGTCCGGTGTTATGGAATGTCATGTACGACGAGGTGTTGAGGTTAGAGTACCCAGTGGGAGTGGTGATCGTTGGATTTGCCGACGATATTACGCTCGAAGTCTACGGTGAAACGATCGAGGAGGTGAAGTTGACTACCGACCACTCGATCAAGGTTGTGGAGGCGTGGATGCGGTCCAGAAAACTGGAGCTGGCTCACCACAAGACAGAGGTGACGGTTGTTAACAACATGCAGTCGGCGCAGCAGACGGAGATCAGTGTAGGAGAGTGCACTATCCTGTCGAAGCGCCCTGTCAAGCACTTGGGCGTGATGATCGACGATAAGCTTACCTTCGGTAGCCACGTCGATTATGCCTGTAAAAGAGCCTCCACAGCTATTGCGGCACTGTCCCGGATGATGTCCAATAGCTCAGCGGTGTACGCCAGTAAGCGCAAGCTTCTGGCTAGTGTTGCTACGTCCATACTTAGGTATGGCGGCCCGGCGTGGGGTACCGCGCTAAGTACTGAATGCTACCGACGGAAGCTGGAAAGTACTTACAGGCTTATGTGCCTGAGGGTTGCGAGCGCGTACCGTACCGTGTCACACGACGCTCTCTGCGTCATTACTGGTATGGTGCCTATCAGCATTCTTATCAGTGAGGACATGGAGTGCTTCGAAATGCGCGGCACAAGAGGCATACGCAGGACTGCCAGGATGGCCTCTATGGTCAAATGGCAGCGCGCGTGGGACAGTTCCACCAAAGGAAGGTGGACCCATAGGTTGATACCGAGGGTAGATAGTTGGATTAATAGGCGCCATGGGGAAGTTACATTCCACCTGACACAGGTCCTTACAGGTCATGGTTGCTTCCGACAGTATCTACACCGTTTCGGGCATGCGGATTCTCCCGAATGCCCAGTGTGCAATGGTTTAGAGGAAACGGCGGAACACGTGTTGTTCGTGTGCCCGCGTTTTCGCACAATGCGTGACCGCATGCTTGCCACATGCGGGGAGGACACAACTCCGGACAACTTGGTCCAGAGAATGTGTAGGGATGAGATTAGCTGGAATGCCGTTTCAACGGCTATCACCCATATCGTCTGGGAGCTACAGAGGAGGTGGCGCGTGGACTCGGAGAATGGCTAGTCCAGATGCAGTACAAGAGGTGGTCCAGGGGTTCGAAGTCGGCTTCGTAGGTCATACCGGTGCCCTGCGGTCGAGATCGACCCTTACAGCGATTAAGTGGCCGCGGAGAGGAAGTCCCGGTAGCGGTGCTGTCGTGGCGTCGGTCTACTAGATTGGATCTGAGCCCGCGGTTGGAAAGGGGTCCCCGGCAAGGGTCGGGGTAGGTGAGATCCTGCTGTCTGCAACCTACGGGTGCATCTGATAGGGCCTGAAGGGTAGTGATACCCTTCCTTTGCGGGCAGGTCAGATCGGGTTGCACGTGGGCATCAGTTCTGGATGTCCGCTCAGCAGTAGGGCGCGGGCGGGGTTGACCCTGCCCGCCTTCCGAGGACAAAGGGAGTGGCGAGGACCACTCGGGAAACTGGCTAAGCGCCAGCATGCTATCGTGATGGACTCTCCAGAGCGAGTCATCGATGTTCGTTGCTGCTAGCCTACGGCAGCTAACCTTGAGGGTGCGATATGCACTAGCCCCTCTCTGAAGCAATACCTTCTTGGTGGTTCCGGAGAGACGTAGGGTTTGGCGACCATAGGAATGTGTTTTAGTGGGTCGATGAGAGAGTAGTTCTGGCTTCTACCGGCATTGTAGAAGACGGCCTAATCCCCACACTACCCTAACCTTCCTGTTAGGGTGTCTGATGAGCAGATTTATCCCCCTATGGTTTAGAAGGAAAAAAAAACACACACACACACACACACACACACACACACACACACACACACACACACACACACACACACACACACACACACACAAGGGGCAGCAGGGACAGGAGTCCAGGGGCTTGACGAACCCCCCCTTCTGCGAGTCGGGTGGCAGCTTGGGAATTCATCCTAAGCGAAAATCATTCACACATCCGTGTGGATTACCACCTTTGGCTCTTCCTTCGGGGAGTGACCGAGCTTCTGGTTTCCAGATAGCTCAAGCAGAGGATGCCTAGGATGTGGCGGGGTTTCAACAGTGGGCTCTGTTGGATCTCCATAAAAAGCCACACATCCGCAAGCAACTCTGTACAAGCGACCTGGTACCGCTTCCAAAGTGTCTTAGCCCAAATACTCGGAGTGCCAACCGGCACATCAGGATCGATGCCAGTAACATCCTGATTATGGCATACTGGTCAACGCAAACGACAACGGACTACGGATTACGGATAGGATGACGACGATGGGCTGACATTCGTGCCATTCTGCTCCCTGAGTAAGGAAGGGTGACACCTACTTGAAACGGCGAGCGGGCTAATGGTGCGTCTGCCTCCGTCCCGTTAAAACCTTGGCAGGCCTCCGGATACGTTCTTCATCTGTCCATCATTTTTGATGGGTACTAGGCTCGGATGTAACACTCCCGACTTGCGCTGATCTGGCTCTGGACACGGACCCCATGAAGGTACGTGTTCAAACCTCGCTTGGCCTCCCTGATTCATAGACAACCAAGAGATCACGAAAGCGACTATGTACAGCAGGTGGAGATAGCGGCTCGGAGGGGGGACCCAATAGAATGGAGACATCAAATTATACCGAAGTAGTTGGAGAGAACGCGGACGCGTTCAGAAGAAGTGGAATGATGCAGCGATCACCAGTGACGCCGCTGGAAACTGTTGCAAGAACGAGTAGTAGCGCGATACGGAGCGAGCCTCAAGGAAGCCAACGGGAGCTAGCATTCCTGAATCAGCGAGTGCTTACACCAAACTCGAACAGCGGCACAGCTCAAGAGTCGAGCTTGTTCGAAGTGAGGAGAAGGGTGAACGAGTTGTACGAGTTTGTCAAAGACAAGCACAACGTTCACCTGAAGATCAAGCAACTAGTGACGAGCATCAAGTCTGCCGTTACAGTTGCGGAACGCGATCAGAAGGCGCTCAAGCTGAGAGTGGAAACAGCCGAGAAGTCTCTAGCGGAAGCCACGGATAGACCTACGGCTGAAAACATGGAGACGCCGAGGAGCCACCGGAGTACTCGCTCAGAGAAACGAGGCAGGGACACGCCAGGAGAAGAGGAAGTCCCGAAGAAACAGAGAAGCGAACGGGAGCGTGCCAGCAATCGGAGTGATGATGGATGGCGCACTGTGGAGAACCAGCAGGCGAAGAAGAAGAAAAAGCGAAAGGAGAAAGAAGATAAGAAGAAGGAAGAAAAGAAGAAGGAACAGAAGAAGAAAGAAACCCAGCGGCCTCCTAGGGAGAGGAAGAAGGGCGATGCATTGATCGTTGAGGCGAAGGACAAGACGACGTACGCTGCTCTGCTTAGGAAACTGCAGGAGGACCCGGAGTTGAAGGTGTTGGGCGAAAACGTAGTGAAGACCAGACGCACCCAAAAAGGAGAGATGCTGTTCGAGCTCAAGAAGGATCCAACGGTTAAGAGCTCGGCGTTCAGGGAGCTCGTTGCCAAATCGCTGAAGAACGAGGCCAATGTGAGAGCCTTATCACAGGAAGCGGTGGTTGAAGTCAAGGATCTGGACGAGATCACGACAGAAGATGATCTGAAACGCGCATTGAAGGAGCAGTGCAACGTCGAAGGACCGATGGTGATTCGGATAAGGAAGTCGTATGGAGGCACTCAGACGGCGGCAATCCGATTGCCTGTGGATATTGCCAATAAGCTGGTAGCAACTGGCAAGGTAAAAATTCGATGGGCGGAGTGCTCGTTGCGACTGGCTCCCCGAGCCACCAAACAAATGGAGCGATGCTTTAAATGCATGGAATTTGGTCATCAGGCGAGAAATTGCAAGGGCCCCGACAGGTCCGGACGATGCTGGAGTTGCGGTGGAAACGGCCACGTTGCTCGGGACTGCACGAGCCAACCCAAGTGCATGCTGTGTAAGCCGGAGGACGGAAACGACCATAAGACGGGAGGCTTTAAGTGCCCGGCCTATAAAAAGGCGATGGCAGGTCAACAATGATTGAGATAACCCAAATCAACCTCAATCACTGCGACGTCGCACAGCAACTGTTGTGGCAGTCGACAACAGAGACTAAGTGCGATGTTGCAATCATCGCAGAGCCGTATCGGGTGCCCCCTGAGAACGGCAATTGGGTGACGGACAGATCCCAGATAGCGGCCATACAGGTGATGAGTAGATTCCCCATTGAAGAAGTGATCGAGTGTTCGTACGAAGGCTTTGTGGTTGCCAAAATTAATGGAGTCTTCGTTTGCAGTTGCTATGCACCTCCAAGGTGGTCAGATGAAGAGTACAACAGGATGTTGGATTCACTCACGGACACGCTGGTCGGGCGGAAGCCGGTAGTCATCGGAGGAGATTTCAACGCCTGGGCCGTGGAATGGGGTAGTAGGCTCACCAATGCTAGGGGGTACAGCCTACTGGAAGCCCTGGCGAAGCTGGATGTGAGGCTTTGCAACGATGGTATGGCCAGCACATTCCGCAGAGACGGCCGTGAATCCATCATCGATGTTACGTTCTGTAGTCCGTCGCTTACGGAAGACATGAACTGGAGAGTCAGCGAGGAATATTCCAACAGTGATCACCAGGCGATCCTCTACAGTATTGGCCGGCGAGCCTCTACTTCGACGAGGAGAACGCGAACATGCGAACGAAGGTGGAAGACAAAAGAGTTCGACAAGGAAGTCTTTGTCGAGGCGCTGCGGCCATACGACGGTGCAACCCTTGATGCAGGTGAACTAACGGAAGCGATTGTTACGGCATGCGACATAGCAATGCCGAGGAAGATAGAGCCCAGAAACAGAAGACGGCCAGCGTATTGGTGGAACGCGACGATCAGTACCCTCCGTGCTGCTTGCCTCCGTGCTAGGAGACGCTTCCAGAGGGCCAGAAATGAAGCTGAGAGAGAAGCAAGGCGAACCGTTTTTCGGGGAGCTCGAGCCGCTCTTAAACGCGAGATAAGGCTGAGTAAGTCGAACTGCTACAAAGAGTTGTGTCGAGAAGCCGACGCCAACCCCTGGGGCAACGCGTACCGAATCGTGGTATCGAAGCTCAAAGGTCCAGCAGTACCCGTGGAAATGTGCCCGGACAAACTAAGGAGGATCGTGGAAGGTCTTTTTCCGCACCATGGCCCAACGTTTTGGCCTCCCACACCATACGCAGAGAATGCAGAAGAACCCAACGAAGGTGCTCGGATATCCAATGCAGAGTTGCTGGTAATTGCGAAGGGGCTCAAGATCGGGAAAGCTCCCGGTCCAGATGGGATCCCGAACGTAGCAGTTAGAACGGCGATATTGGCGTTTCCGGACATGATCAGGATGGTGCTCCAAAAATGCCTGGATGAAGGCTACTTCCCAAACGGTTGGAAGGTTCAAAAGTTGGTGCTTCTACCGAAACCAGGAAAGCCGCCGGGGGACCCAGGATCGTATAGACCGATCTGCCTGCTGGATACCCTAGGAAAACTGTTAGAGAAGGTCATCCTTAACAGGTTGACAGAATACGTCGAAAGTGAGAGGGGACTGTCAGCGATGCAATTCGGATTCCGTAAGGGAAAATCGACGGTGGATGCGATTCGGGTAGTCATCGAGAATGCCCAGAAGGCGTCCAAGAAAAAACGGAGAGGTGATCGATTCTGCGCTGTGGTAACGATAGACGTCAAAAATGCGTTTAATACTGCCAGCTGGGAGGCTATCGCCGTAGCGCTACACAGTATGCGGGTTCCCGATTATCTGTGCCAGATTTTACGGAGCTACTTCCAGAACAGGGTACTGGTGTACGAGACCAACGAAGGGCAGAGGTCTATAGAAGTAACGGCAGGTGTTCCACAAGGGTCCATACTAGGCCCAACACTCTGGAATGCCATGTACAACGGCGTACTGTCGTTAAAACTTCCCAAAGGAGTCGTCATTGTGGGCTTCGCAGACGACGTCGTGTTGACGGTAATGGGAGAGACTCTTGAAGAAGTTGAAATGCTGGCGACGGAATCAATGTCCACTGTTGAAAGATGGATGACTGGGGTCAAGCTACAGATTGCCCATCACAAAACGGAGGTGCTTCTGGTCAGCAACTGTAAAGCAGTCCAAACGATGGAGATCGTACGCGGAGAGCATGTTATCACATCGAAACGAGCTTTGAAGCATCTAGGAGTGATGGTCGATGATCGACTTAACTTCAAGGAGCACGTTGACTACGCCTGCGGAAAGGCAGCGAAGGCTGTCAATGCTATAGCGACGATCATGCCGAACGTCGGGGGACCACGAAGTAGTAAGAGGCGTCTTCTGGCGAGCGTAGCAGGCTCAATACTCAGGTATGGTGCCCCAGCATGGGCTGAAGCACTGAGTACGAAGCGGAATCGAAGAGCGCTAGACAGCGCATTCCGACTCATGGCCACTCGGGTCGCCAGCGCGTACAGAACCATTTCGACGGAGGCAGTATGTGTTATCGCGGGAATGATGCCCATTTGCATCACCATCGCCGAAGACGTGGAATGCTACCAACGCAGAAGTACCAGGAGCGTAAGAGATATCGTCAGAGCGAACTCGTTGGCTAAATGGCAGCAAGAGTGGGACAATTCGGCGAATGGCAGGTGGACTCACCGGCTTATCCCTAGCGTGTCAGCGTGGGTGAATAGGAAGCATGGGGAGGTGAACTTCCATCTGACGCAGTTCCTGTCCGGCCATGGCTGCTTCAGGAAGTACCTGCACCGGTTTGGGCATGCTCTTTCGCCCTTTTGCCCGGAGTGTGTTAACGTGGAGGAGTCACCGGAACATGTCGTTTTCGAATGCCCCAGGTTCGAAGAAATTCGCGTCTTGATGGGCGGAGTGACAGTCGACAACATTGTCGAAGAGATGTGTCGCGATGAAAACACGTGGAACGCTGTCGACAGAGCAGTAACGAGGATGCTGTCCGCGCTGCAGAGGAAGTGGCGCGAAGACCAGAGAGCGGCGGAACGCGATCCGGGTAGGCATGATCCACCGCCGGGGACATGACTGAGTCGTCCGTAACGTGGCACCGGTTTTTGGTCGTCGGAGCGCCGGTGAACCGGAAGTCCACCACCAACCGGAATCGCCGGACCGACTTCGGCACCTTACTGTTCGGGATAGAAACATCGGTATCGGGAGAACTTCCACCGCCGGGGTTTTTCTCCGTCGGAGTAGGCTAGGGCCATCGCCGGGGACTAGACCGAGTCTATCGCGAAGAAGCACCGGAATTTGGTCGTCGGGGCGCCTGTGAACCGGAAGCCAGTCTCCAACCGGAATCGCAGGAGAGACCTCGGCACCTGTCTGGGAAGAAATGGTTTCGGAAGATGTTCCACTGCCGGGGAACTCTTTGTCGGCGTAGGGTAGATCCACCGTCGGGGACTACACGAGTCGTGCGCGGAAAGCTGGAGTGCTAAATGGCGCAACGGCGGCACGGGGAGGACACCGTTCGGAGCAAGTTAGTAGGATCCGAATGCCTTGCGTGGTATTAGAATAACAAATTGTGTGTATGTTGTACCTATGTGTCGCTGAATGGCGATGTTAGGTACTAACATTAGAACGTGTAGAATAACAATTTTGAAACTAAGCATGTTGTCCGCTTAATGGCGAGCCAACACCAACCGGAGTAAGCAAAATACGAGACGTGTATGAGTATAGATTAGGAGCGACAAAAAGTGCATGAGCACAGTAGCAGAAGAGCGCATGAGCGCATTGCCCCCCCTGAAGCAGTCGCATATCAGTGGTACCAGGGGGATCGAGGCATCAAGGTGTAGCAGAGTTTTTCCAATCGGTTTTCTCTGCTTGGGAGGAAAAAAACACACACACACACACACACACACACACACACACACACACACACACACACACACACACACACACACACACACACACACACACACACACACACACACACACACACACACACACACACACACACACACACACACACACACACACACACACACACACACACACACACACACACACTGTTAGGCAGCAGGGACAGGAGTCCAGGGGCTTGACGAACCCCCCCTCTGCGAGTCGGGTGGGAGCTTAGTAATTATTTCTTAAGCGAAAAAACTCCATACATCCGTATGGATTACCACCTTTGGCACTTCTCTCGAGAAGTGACCGAGCTCCTCCCAGTTAGCTCAAGCAGAGGATGCCTAGGATGTGGTGGGGGTTCAACAGTGGGCTCTGTTGGATCTCCATAAAAAGCCACACATCCGTAAGCAACTCCGTACAAGCGACCTGGTACCGCTTTCAAAGTGCCTTAGCCCAACAATTGGAGTGCCAACCGGCACATCAGGATCGATGCCAGTAACATCCTGATTATGGTATACTGGTGAAGGCGTATAACAACGGACATGTTACGAATCATGGATAGGATGGCGATGTTGGGCTGACAGGCGTGTCATTCTGCTCCCTGAGTAAGGAAGGGTGATACCGACTTGAAACGGCGAGTGGGCTCATGGCGCGACTGCCTCCGTCCCGGTAAAACCTTGGCAGGCCTCCGGATACGTTCGAAATCTGTCCATCAATTCTGATGGGTACGTAGGTTCGGATGAATCATTCCCGATCTATGCTGATCTGGCACTGAACCCGGCCCCCATAAGGGTCCGTGTCAACCCTAGCATGGCCTCACTGCCTGCAGGCATAGACGCTTGCAGGTATAGATAACCATGGGATCACGAAGGCGACTACGTACGGCGGATGGAGATAGCGGCTCGGAGGGGGGACCCTGAAGAATGGAAGAAGATAAAAGTCAAAGCGAAGTAGGAGCGGCAAATCCGTTTGTCAGAAGGAATTTAACGCGGACACCACCGCCGCAAACCCAACAGGTGCAAACGCAGCTCGAACAAGAGCAGGAGCAACAGCAGCAGCAGCAGCAACAGCAGCAGCAGCAACAGCAGCAGCAACAACAGCAGCAGCAGCAACAGCAGCAGCAGCAACAGCAGCAGCAGCAGCAACAACTGCAGTTCAGTGTGTGGACAAAACCACCAAAACAACCGAGGGTGGAGGCAGCCAAAAAGCTAGTGGACGAGCTTCACGAGTATGTCGACAAGAGAAGCAACGTCCACAAAGACATCAAGGCGTTGGTGATCAAGATCCAAGGCGCTCTTGGATCGGCTGTAAAGGAGTGGAAACACGTAGTTCAGAGAGCAGAAGCAGCGGAGAAGGAGTTGTCAGTGGCCAAGACTGCCATTGAAGCAAGTCGCGCGGCGGAAGCGCGAAGGGCAGAAGTCAACACGGTTGCGAATGAAGTGAACGTAGCGAGAAGTATTCCCCCAAGGATGCAGACCACGCCTTACTTCACACCGAAGAGGCAAAGGGCATCGCCTGGAGATGCTAGGCCAGGTGGCTCCAAGAAGCACAAGGAAGCTAGTGTCACTGAAGTCCAGCCGACTCTCGAAGCAACTGACGAGGTAAACAGCCATAGTTCTTGGCAGGTCGTCGGTAGAAAGAAGGGAAAAGCGAAGAAGAAAACCAGACCCGAAAAACCTAAATTGGTCAGGAGGAAGAATAAGGGCGAGGCTCTTATCGTTAAAGCAAGCGGCGACTCGTACGTGGAGGTCTTACGTGCCATGAGGACGAATCCGAACCTCAACGAGCTAGGAGCAGACGTGAAGAAGATCAAGCGTACCCGCAACGGAGAGATGATCCTCTTGTTGAAAAAGGAACCAAAAGCTAGCAGCGTTTCGTACAAAGAGCTAACCGAGAAAGCTTTGGGCAACATGGTGGAAGTGATAGCCTTGTGTCCAGAGGCGACTATTACGTGTAAAGACCTGGATGAGATCACGTCGGAGGAAGATATAAGGCTTGCTTTGAAAGAGCAATGTGAGCTGGGAGAAGTCCGGATGTCCATCCGCATACGAAATGGACCTTCCGGTACCAAGGTGGCAGCGATTAAACTACCGATTGATGCTGCCAACAAGGTGCTGAGGATAGGAATCGTGAGAGTAGGCTGGTCCGAGTGCCCACTGAGTGTCTCTGAACCTGAAGTGTGCTTCAGGTGTCAAGAGTTCGGGCACATCGCACGGTACTGTAAAGGGCCGGATAGAAGTAATCTATGCAGAAGGTGTGGAGAAGAAGGCCACAAAGCGCAGGGCTGCAGCAAGCCTCCGAAATGCCTGATTTGCGCAAACACGAAGGATAGCAGCAACCACGCTACAGGAGGCACGAAATGCGCGGCCTTCAAACGAGCGAGTACAACGAAACCCCAGTGGAGATAGTACAAGTAAACCTCAACCACTGTGATACAGCCCAACAGTTGTTGTGGCAATCAGTTGCGGAACACAAGTGCGATGTCGCTATTATCTCTGAGCCCTACCGTATTCCACCAAGAAATGGGAACTGGACGTCAGACAGAGCTAAAACAACAGCGATATGGACAGTGGGAAAATACCCCTTGCAAGAAGTGGTGTATACCGCAGATGAAGGCTTCGTGATCGCCAAAATTAATGGCGTTTTCATCTGCAGCTGCTATGCACCTCCAAGATGGACAATAGAGCAGTTTAACCAGATGCTGGACAAGCTAACTGAAGAGCTAACGGATCGTAGACCTGCTGTTATAGCCGGTGACTTCAATGCTTGGGCGATCGAATGGGGCAGCCGCCTTACAAGTCCAAGAGGGAGCAACCTCCTAGAGGCGCTTGCCAAGTTGAACGTCGATCTTGCCAACGAAGGTACTATCAGCACCTACCGTAGGGAAGGTCGAGAATCCATAATAGACGTTACTTTCTGCAGCCCTGGACTGATCAGAAATTGGAGAGTGCACGAGGGATATACCCACAGCGACCATCAAGCAATCCGATATCGCATTGGGCGCGATCCACAGGTGGTATCAGGCGGAGCGCAGGTAAATGAGCGGAGGTGGAAAATCG
This sequence comes from Aedes albopictus, assembly GCF_035046485.1. Classification (NCBI taxonomy): domain Eukaryota; kingdom Metazoa; phylum Arthropoda; class Insecta; order Diptera; family Culicidae; genus Aedes; species Aedes albopictus. The sequence goes on along the minus strand of NC_085137.1, from coordinate 278,706,677 downwards.
CGAGTTTTAACAAAGACGTGTTCGCGGAAGCGCTGCGGCTGGAAGCTGTAGTTAACCCCAGCGTGGACGAGCTGATTGCGCTACTATCACGCGCGTGCGATGCAACCATGCCGAGAGAGGGCAAGCCAAGACACAGTCGGCCCCCAGCTTATTGGTGGAACTCGAAGATCGCCGACCTACGAGCGAACTGTCACCGAGCTCGGAGGAGAATGCAGAGAGCCCGCAACGACGCTGAAAGAGCAGTTCGCAGGCCAGCTTATACGGCAGCTAGAGCTGCACTTAACAGAGAAATCAAGCTCAGCAAAAAGGCATGTCTAGAAGAGCTTTGTCGGAACGCAAATTCTAATCCGTGGGGAGACGCCTACAGAGTAGCCATGGCGAAAATAAGGGGACCAGCTGTACCACCGGAAAGGTGTCCGGAGAAGATGAAAGCCATCGTAGACGCGCTATTTCCGCAGCATGAACTGACGGGTTGGCCACCCACACCGTACGGTGCTCAGGAGGAGCAGGAAGCGGAAGCTCGAATAACCAACGAGGAGCTGATAACAATAGCAAAAGCTCTTAAAACAAAGAAGGCTCCGGGACCAGACGGTATCCCGAACGTAGCGGTGCGAACAGCAATCCTAACGAACCCGGAACTATTTAGGATTACGTTTCAAAGGTGTATCAATGATGGCAACTTCCCCGACATATGGAAGCGCCAAAATCTTGTGCTACTGCCGAAACCAGGGAAGCCTCCTGGAGATCCTTCAGCATACAGGCCAATCTGCCTGTTGGATACTGTCGGCAAAGTGCTGGAAAGAGTGATCCTCAACAGGCTCACAAAATACACGGAAGGAGAGCACGGCCTGTCCGATATGCAGTTTGGCTTCCGGAGGGGTAGATCCACTGTCGATGCCATCCGAACGGTCGTGGAAGCAATGCAGACGGCGCAAAATCAAAAGAGAAGAGGTAACCGCTACTGCGGAGTGATCACGCTGGACGTGAAAAATGCGTTCAACAGTGCTAGTTGGGTTGCAATCGCCGATGCGCTGCACAAACTGAGAGTTCCCGAGTTCCTCTGTAGCATTATGAGCAGCTATTTTCAGAATCGGACATTGATCTACGATACTGACAACGGGAGAAGAAGTAAAACCATAACAGCGGGAGTTCCCCAGGGATCCATTCTCGGTCCGACCCTCTGGAATGCTATGTATGACGAAGTACTGAAGCTGCGCCTCCCCAGGGGCGTGAAGATTATCGGTTTCGCGGACGACGTGGCGCTCCTAGTGATCGGTGAATCATCGGAGGAAGTAGAAGTGCTCGCCACGGAGGAGATAGATGTTGTCGAAAACTGGATGCGGGGGAAAAAGCTGGCCCTAGCTCATCACAAGACCGAGATGGTTTTGATAAGCAACCGAAAGGCGGTACAACAGGCGAGAATTTCGGTCGGAGAGTGCATCATCGAATCGAAGCGGAATGTGAGACACCTGGGAGTTATGTTAGACGATAGGCTAAACTTTAATAGTCACGTCGACTACGCGTGTGAAAGGGCTGCAAAGGTGATTTCGGCACTATCTCGGATCATGCCCAACAACTCAGCGATCAGCAGTAGCAAGAAGCGACTACTGGCAAGTGTGTCCACATCGGTGCTCCGATACGCAGCGCCTGTGTGGGTGACGGCACTACAGACAAGGAGGAACAGATCTCGGCTGAACAGTACGTTCAGGTTGATGGCCATGCGAGTATGCAGTGCGTACCGTACAATTTCGTCAGAAGCAGTCTACGTGATAGCCGGAACTATTCCCATAGATCTTCTACTCGAGGAAGAAAACGAGTGCTATAGAGATAGAGGCATATCAGGAGTCCGAAGAAGAGCCCGAGCTGACACCGTAAGAAAGTGGCAACAGCAGTGGGATAACGCTGAAAACGGAAGATGGACCCATCGGCTCATTCCGAACGTTTCAACCTGGTTGGATAGGAAACACGGGGAGGTCAACTTTCACCTGACACAGTTCTTGTCAGGCCACGGATGTTTCCGGAAGTACCTGCATCGATTCGGGCACGCAGAGTCCCCACTTTGCCCAGCATGCCCGAGTAATGAGGAAACACCAGAGCACGTGCTTTTCCACTGTCCCAGATTCAGGGCAGCACGAGACGGGATGTTAGCGGAGAGTATCACAAGCCTTAGCCCCGACAACATTGTAGAACGAATGTGTCGGGAAGAAAGCACCTGGAATGCGGTGAACAGGGCTGTGGGACAGATCCTGTCGTCACTGCAGCGGAAATGGCGTGAAGACCAAAGGGCATCGGATCGCGATCGGAGTAGGCTAGATCCACCGTCGGGGACTAGTCCGAGTAGTCGTAACGCTCTGGTCTTGGGTCGTCGGGGCGCCGGTGAACCGGAAGCCACCCTCCAACCGGAATCATCGAACCGACCTCGGCACCTGACTGGTCGGGATCAAACCACCGTGTTCGGGAGAACTTCCATCGCCGGGGAACTCTCCGTCGGAGTAGGCTAGCTCCACCGCCGGGGACTAGGACGAGTATGTCGCGAGAAGCACCAGTGAATGGTCGTCGGGGCGCCTGTGAACCGGAAGTCACCCTCCAACCGGAATCGCAGGACCGACCTCGGCACCGATCTGGGAAGTATCGGTTCGGAAGGTCTTCCATCGCCGGGGAACTCTTCGTCGGAGTAGGATAGATTCACCGCCGGGGACTATCTGAGTAATCAGCGCCCGTGGAAAACCACTGGTTCGGGTCGTCGGAGCGCCAGCGTACCGGAAGCCATCCTCCAACCGGAATCGCCGGACCGACTTCGACACCCTGCCAATCAACATCGAAGGAATACGCAACGCGAACAACGGTGTCGGGAGATATTCTACCGCCGGAGAACTCTCCGTCGGAGTAAGCTAGCTCCACCGCCGGGGACTACGCTGAGTCGCAAGAAACTACGTCGAATCAACCGGGTTCGAGTCGTCGGGGCGCCAGCGAACCGGAAGCCACCCTCCAACCGGAATCGCCGGACCGACCTCGGCACTCAACCGGTTCGCCCAGGAAAAGGTCAACGAACGCAGCGAGAAAGCCACCCGAAGTAGAATAGCCACCCTCCAACTGGCATTGCCGAACTGACCTCGGCATTCCACTGGTCATCTTGGAGAGCAGCAGCAGTATGTCAAAGGTCACGAGAGCGCAGCAGTTAAAGATTAAGATAAAGCTCATGAGAGCGCAGCAGTTATGTTGGAGATAAAGTCAGCGATCTAGCGTGACTAGCTATGCCTGATAACAAGTGAAGTGCATGAGCACAGCCCCCCCGAAGTAGTCGCTTCTAGTGGAATCCGGGGGAAGCAGGCACTGTAGACCTTGGTGGAGGTTAGAGGCGTAGGGTTCAGAGTTCTCTTCTCTGTTCTGAGTCCCTCACGAACTGGCACGCGATGGACGAAATCGGTAGCACTGGTCATGCTTACCGAACGCGTGTCGGGAAGGCAGAAAGGCTTTACCACCAAGTAAAAAAAAAAAAAAAAAAAAAACACACACACACACACACACACACACACACACACACACACACACACACACACACACACACACACACACACACACACACACACACACACACACACACACACACACACACACACACACACACACACACAGACATTTGCTCAGTTCGTCGAGCTGAGTTTATTTATTTATTTATTTATTGATACTCCAACGGACCAATTTTGGTCTAATTGAATTACTTAACCTAATTCACAACATAACAAACATCATACAATGAATCAGTTCCAGGTATGCATATAATAAATATAATAAGCACATACATAATCAACAGCTTGACACACAAAACCAAATTATAGTGGTATAACAAAGCACGAATCATATACAAAAACAAATCATTACATTAGCCATACATTCACTTATAGTTATAAAGCATTAACCGGTTTCCATGTATCATTGAATCTATTAACAAACTCGCGAATTTTAACATTAGTTGGCCAATTCGTCTTATTCATCGCTATCTGTTTCCATCGTATATTCAAAACGACTTTGAAGGATATAAAATCCAATTTTTCATTCTGTTCCCATCTTGGTACAAGCTTTGTAACATTAATGCACTCGGGACCCGGAACACTAAGACTACTAGATACCAACCTAACGATTTCACCTTCAGTTACGTTATTATGTTTCCAGTTCAAAACCGAATTAGCGACATTTTTTCTTTGACTTCCGCTGCTTTTGTCTTGCGTTAAACACAATGTCGGAAGTAGGGCGCTGTATAGAGCACCAGGTGTACAATACAGCGCCCCACTTCCGACATTGTGTTTAACGCAAGGCAAAAGCAGCGGAAGTCAAAGAAAAAATGTCGCTAATTCGGTTTTGAACTGGAATCATAATACAATCAATGTTCGACAATACAAGCGAAAACGATTCGTCGCAGCTTTGATTACTCGTTTGAACGTTGGTATTGTTCGACGACTTCGGCGTAGAAACAACAGGCGGTTCATCCATGTGAAACGTGTCAATAGAAGAAACTGGAGGAGAATGTCGTTGTATAGGATCGGATGGACCAATGATGTCATTAATTCTGGCAATCGCGTCGTTTATCCTCGTCGAGGCGCCTACAGCACCGTTGTCTCTTTAGTCGGACGCAGTTTTTAATACCGCTTACTGCATTTTCAATTTTCCGATGAAATTGATGTTGATAATTCTCTAAAATATTATCGAAATACGGCCATCGTCTGTCCGCGCTTATCCGTAATTGAAATTGAAAATCGTGTATCAATTTTGACGATATAATTGAAAACATATAGTTCGATCAAACTCGCCATGGATTGCAAAAAGTGTCGTCTACCAGTGATAACAAAAGATCACCCGTACATTTATTGCAACGGGTTGTGTGCTGCTGTACACCATGCCGCTTGTGTCGGGTTGAGTAATGTCGAGCTTGCTTCGGTATCACCGCCGAACAAAAACAATATGTGGCTGTGTGATGAGTGCGTGGTCGAATTCGTTCAATGGAGAAAAGAACGAAGTGAAAACAACAAATGTTCAATCGCCGAATCAGTATCGGAGCCAAAATGCCCCCTTCAACGTGACGTCGAAGAGTTGAAGAACAAAGTAGAATCCATGCGGTTGGTTCTTGCTTCACATGAAGCTTTCAATGTGGATGCTGGAATACGACACTCAACTCCAAATGCCCCAAACTCATCGCGGCAAATGAATAGCAATAGCAGATCACGTGAAATATCAGATGTACTACCTGATGCTTCGGACCGGTTGACAGATTCAATACGTGAAGATGAGAGTTTCGACTTGCTACTTACCAACATCGATGGAAGCGTTACGGAGGATGATATACAACGAATGGTCGTTCGTAGTTTAGGCGCACACGACAATGAGTTCATACATGTACGAAAACTTGTTCCACGATGGGTTGACTGCAGCACTCTGGACTACATCTCTTTTAAAGTCGTCTTGAATCGTAAATGGAAATCAAGCGCAATGTTATCAACGACTTGGCCTCAGAACGTTAAATTTCGCGAGTTCCGTAAAATACGATGCACGTGGAGACCCGAACTTGTGTGATAAGATATGTTTTTATTAATTTGCAATAACAATTACTCTTGCTTTATGTCATAATTGTAGTTGTGTGCTAGATTTGGTAGAGTTAAATAGTAGAAGTTTTGTACCTAATGTTTGTGTTTCCAATGTTCAAGCTAATTTTTTTTATTGATTTCTTGTTTTTGTATGAATATTGGTTATGTTTATTTTTAGTTTTAAGTTTACATCATTGGGGCACTAGTAAGCCTGTTGATGTTATGAATAATAAATAAATAAATAAAATCCAACTCGACTGCAATTGATGCCGTTGAATGAGCTCGAGGCGAATTTGGAGTAGCATCTGGGGATTTGCAAAACTCATCCATGCATTCATCACAAATCCAAATCATATTTTTGGACAGCGCACACAAGTCAGCCTCACTAACACCAACACATGATGCGTGAAACCTTCTAGCACATCTTCCTTCACATATGGTGTATAGACGGTTCATAACATCGATGTCTGTGGTGCACTTCTTGCATTCGGTATTCATAGTAGAAGACAAAATCACAATGGCTTAGGTGTTCGAGTTGGCAATTAATTATCACTAATTCGTTTAATATTGGCGAAATACGATGAACTTGTTACTGTGAGCGGTAAACCATGTAATCAGATGTATCGGCCAGTACGGAGTTATATTTTTAAAACGTGTTTTAACGGCTATAACAACTTAGAATGCGGACCGACGGGAACAGCGAAGCACTCAAACACTCAAACAGAGCCTTTTTTTTGAGTTGATTGGTATATGAGACTCGGCCCTGCGGGCCTCGGATCGAAAGTCGGTTTTTCGAGCGGTATTTATACCCTTCTTATGGGTGTAAGAAGGGTAAAAAGATTTCTTCGTACACCTTCGACGATTTCAGCGCACTTTTTTTCAGGATAGTGAACATTTTTAACCTTACCTAAATCTATAGGCGAAACACGAATAGCTGCTATTCCTCGGTTGAATATTTCGACGTCTACAGGCATCGTGAAGTCTTCATTTGATTGAATTGTGCTTAACGTTGACGCTGATGGTATCGTGACCAAACTTTCATAGCTTTGCGAATCAGGTACATCAGGTATGCTCTGAACAGTTGGCATCCTTGAGCCGCCGGCTACGCTTTGTTCTTCGTTTTGGGTGAGGTGAGCTCTTGAATCAATCTGTAGACGGCAGGACGAGCAAATACAAAAATCCTTGGTGTTCAGTGTGGATACCTTGGAAAATCCAATTGATTTTAGTTTTTGGATGATACCATCCGTGAGATATCTCAGTCCCGTAACGTGGGCAGATCACCTTGTAATGGTGCGTTACGGTGTAAGATCTACCATAACAAATTTTGATCTTGTAATTTTTTAGCTTTGTTAATTTGAATGCAGGAAAATTCCAAGATCACAATTTGTTCTACTTTGTTTTTTTTATTATGTTTTTCATTGTTAATAAACCATTTATTTCAGGAGGATTCAGCTAATTTTTGTCTATGTCTAGAGAGATTTATATCCAAAAATTATGTAACTGTTGTGAGCCTATCACCATTTAATACTATTTTCTATTCCAGATGTACAAGGCAGCCCAGCAGTCGCGACGACAAAACATCCTTCTTATTTTTTGAAGGGTCAAGATCGCCATATCATTCGGTGGCGTGGCGGGTAGACCACGTTGTCCGCATCGTTTTTCTTCGAGCCGAGTGTCGTAATGTCGCGTTTTTTTTCGGATCGCCAACTTTTTTTTACTCGTTTTACGCGATTTTTTCTTTTTTTTTTTTTGTTCAACACGATTTTTAATTTTTTTTCTTTTATTTTATTGTTTCTCGAGTAACCATTTTTTTCCTCGCGTTTTAAACATTTAGGTATTGCAAAGTTCCGATGACCCTGGAGGGATCGGTTCTGCTTGTGCCTCGCACTGAGCCGAAACATACTTATCTATACAATAAATAGAAATAAATATCTCCTAATTTATTTTCGTTCAACTCGTTTTACGTGATTTTTTTTAAATTAATGAGATGTTTTTCTTTTTTTTCGTTGTTTTCGCGTTTTTTTTAATGTAAATGGAAGTTTTTTTTCTCGGATCGCCAACTTTTTTATCACGCGTTTCAAACATTTATTGTAATGTTCCGATGATCCTGGAGGGATCGGTTCTGCTTGGGCTTCTCACTGAGCAGAAACATAATTATTTAAACAATAAATAAAAAAAATCTCTTTTGATTGCCGGCGTTCAAAAGATTAAATTTTAACCAAATAAACAACCAATCGGCACCAACATTTCAAAAGGGCGTAACTGCTTTTGCAACCAATGCCTTCTCACAGAGCTGTGGGTCGTATTTCATTCATCTCACGCAATTCACATCCATTAATCGAAAGAGGAGGATTTTATCTTTCTATTTGTGCTAGTAGATTGCTCGAGAGGGATGGGATACGCTCCACAGCTTTGTGAGAAGGCTTTGGTTGTAAATGCAGTTACGCCCTTTTGAAATGTTGGTGCCGCAATATCGTGGGTCCATCGCCAGCTTTTCAGGCGAATCCTTGACCTACATAATACTTCTCTCAACCACCCACTCCGTAGTACTTATGGGAGTGTCACTGAGTCGGAGGCCTCTTAAATAAGTGCTACATCAACATTTCCTTCCCCTACCCCAAGTTACGGTAAAGATGGGCGTGGCCGGAATAATGACATTTGTGCTTTTGGTATTCTTGCATAAGATTGGAGCAAAGTTAACTCCCCGGCCTTGTTCCGAAAAGCAATCCGAGCAAGATTAGCAAAAGGTACATGAATGTTGTTAGTATCCAATCTACGAAGTATACCGTAACTACGATAACGCTAACGATACCATCCGTGAGATATCGCAGCTCTTTCGAACACTGAATGTCTTTGAATGGACGAATACATCTGATTTTACTCATTTTATAATCTGTAGCATAGAAAATATTTTCCAATTGTTAGTTTTGTACGAAAATATCACAAAACATATAATTAAAATGTGTATTTAAAACTTACCTTTGCACCAAAACGTGTTACACTTTCCTTTACAATTATTACCGTCGTGCGGGGCTACTTTTGAAATACGGGGCTACTTTGGACACTTTTGAATATGGATTTTTTGAATTTGAAATATCGTTCAAATCTGTTTGATGTCTTTGGGACTATTATGACGCAATATTTTCCCCTTCATTTGGTTGAAATTGTTTTTCAAACAAACTCTTTATTGCTTGTCAGGAGGCGAAAAAACATCGAATGAATCATAAAAATATACATAACGTATCAGAACATTTGCTCTGTAAGCATTGTTTCTGCAGTTCATAAATTTCGAAGGGTTGCTCAATTCGTGCAAGAAGTATCGACATAGCATATACAATCGAATATTTGTATGGATACACAATATAAATGACCGTTTCACCTAAATAATGGAATGATGGCCCCCAGACAGCCTTTTAGTCTATATTGAAATATCACGCTGCTCATAAAAATAAAGGTAACACAGAACCAACTAAAAACGCATATATTTATTGAAATAATGTTTGATATAGTATACAACAGTATTGGTACAAAGTAGTATTCTAAGTAAACCCGGAATTTTAACTGCAGTTTTGTTTTAATTATGAATGTCCAAAGTAGCCCCCCTCTGGTTCTATATGATATGTCTCCGATTGATGTATGGACAACTTTTTTGTTTATGGATGGATTTAGTTCAAATTGTGCATGCATCCTACATACATACTCACAATTATTATGTGTAAAAATTGTGGAAATACATTCACTACTCTGGGAGTTATAATGTCATAAAGTTGAAAAACCATTAAAAAGTGTATAAAGAAGCCCCGCACGACGGTATGTTATCAAACAACACTGGATCTAGTTCAAAAACACTGGATTATGAGCTGAAATTACTATGAAATCACTATGCTTCTAGCAACCTTTCTGCATTTACTGTTTGGTTTTCCCTAGTAGATACTGGATGAATTCAGAACCGAATCAGACATTATTATACAGCTCACGGGTATAAATCATAGAATGCTGGGTAAAGACTGTTGGAAGATACACTCCCGTTCAAAAGTTTGGGGTCACCCCCTCAAAAACATGTCAGTTTTTTAGGCCCATATCTCCGCCAATTTGCGTCCGATTTCAAAACCCTAGGTTTCATTCCAAAGATAATAAGTCAAAGAAACTTTGAACATGATTTAAAAGAAACTTTTTCAAAAAATTTTGTATGTAAACTTAACCCAAAGTTGCCAAATTTTCTAAAAAATGAATGTAAACTTACCGCAGTGTCGCTGGAAGTTGGGTCGACCAAATTTTAAGATAAGAGCGGTAATATGACCCATTTTCTATTAGCTTTCAACTGCTTTTTACAGAACTTAGCTAAAATATCTAGAAAAAAAGTTATTAAGTAAATTAATCCTTGATGTCATCGACCAAAAGTTTGGGGTCACCCCTCAATATGATGTATCGGCCAAAAGTTTGGGGTCACTTTCGTAAAACATGGAAAAGTGATTTGGTGATATCTTCGTCATCTGTAGTACAATCTTAATTCTTTTTGGCTCATTTCAAAGATAATTAACTAAATTTACGTTTGATATCTTCAACTTAACGTATTTAACGATTTTTGTATATAATAATGTTATGTAAAGTTAGCACATTTTACCACGCTTCAAAAAATGAGGCAACTTTACGTTAAGTTTTAGTGTGTAAATTTCAACAAATATGTATGGTTCAATGTCTATGCAGTAAGTATCATTCATTTTGTTTCAAATAAGCCAAGAAGAATTAAAATTGAATGAAAGATGACAAAGATATCAACAAATCACTTTTCCATGTTTTACGATAGTGACCCCAAACTTTTGGCCGATACATCATTTTGAGGGGTGACCCCAAACTTTTGGTCGATGACATCAACGATTAATTTACTTAATAACTATTTTTCTAGATTTTTTAGCTAAGTTCTGTAAAAAGCAAATGAAAGCTAATAGAAAATGGGTCATATTACCGCTCTCATCTTAAAATTTGGTCGACCCAACTTCCAGCGACACTGCCGTAAGTTTATATTCATTTTTTAGAAAATTTGGCAACTTTGGGTTAAGTTTACATACAAATTTTTTTGAAAAAGTTTCTTTTTAATCATGTTCAAAGTTTCTTTGACTTATTATCTTTTGAATGAAACCTAGGGTTTTGAAATCGGATGCAAATTGGCGGAGATATGGGCCTAAAAAAATGACATGTTTTTGAGAGGGTGACCCCAAACTTTTGAACGGGAGTGTATGTAGAGTTGAACGCTCAGGTATCGTCAGGTACGAGTTTGGAGAGTTGGAGCGATGTAGATTTGCTGGCGTAGGTATATTGTTATTGAAGAAGATTGTAAATTGTATATACCTGGAATAAATAAAGAGTGTGGCGGTTGTTGATTGAGGTATCAGTCGGCAGCCGTCTAGTTTGATGGAAGGTGACTACTGCGTTCTTTTTATTTATTATTAAGAAACGGTCATCGACGGAACTAGCCTCGTTATGGCCAGCGTGGCCATGGTGGACTAGCTCCAACAAAGACCATGTTTACAATCACCAACTGTATGTAGTACAGCTAACTGGTATCTAATTACCTGTATCTAATACTTGTTAGCACGTTTTCAGCAGAACGCACCAAAAATCACTGGAAGAAACCATTGTTCCTGATAGTGGGATTTTGTAACTTGTTTTTCAAAATACTTTTAAGGCAGAGAATTTCACTCAAATCTTTAAGCTGTCAGTGTCATTTTAACTCAAAATTTTCCAATCTTTCCGAAAAAAAAAATACTTTTGAAACTGGAAAAACACGGAGTACATCCGAAAAGGGCTAAAACTTATTAAGTTATCAAAATATCAATATTAGATTAGTAATATTTTCTAAACGGTGCATCTTAGAAAAATGTTACCGAAGTACTTTTTGCTTGCAAATTTGATGTACTCCCATAAAATTAGGGCGACAAACTTTTTTGGCTTTTCTTAATACCTTTTTTTGAAAATCGTAATTTTTTAAAATATTTTTTTTTTTTCATTGTAACCTATTTTTCTCCAGAACAACCCACTGTGCACTAGATAGCATTTTCAGTCAGCTATAACATAAGGATAATTAAAAAAATATTGACATGTCACTTTTAAGGGAAAATCTATATTTTAGTTCGATACATCGATGTTCGATGTATCGAACGCCACGATCACCAAGCACATGCAGCAGTACGGGAAGGAAATTTCCATCCAAAACGAAGTTTGGAAGGACTTTTTCCCAGGAGTACCGAATGGAGTTAAAATAGTACAAATGCGGATGGAGAAAGCGTTACCGTAAACAATAGTCATCGACAACCACAGCACACTTATCAACTTCCCCCCCGACCGATCGGCACCGTCTGTGCGTGCCGATAGAAGGAAACAAAATCGAACACCAGCAAACGATACCAATGACCAAAACAGAAACGACAACAACCACCACTCTCAACCCGTTCATTGCAATACAGTTGAACCACGATCGACGCGGACCGAAGAATCAGACTCCAGCGAATCGGAATCGGACAGCGTACATGAGGAAAACAATAACACCGACGACAACGACGACGATCATCATAACGAGCTCGAACATGGGAAGCGGCGGTTGTCAACAGAAACAGATGGAGAAAGAGCCGAAAACGAATCAAAGCGTACCTGCAGTCAGGGTGGTCCCGATTCAGAATGGAGAATTTACAATACCAGATCGAGAAAAAATAAATAATTGATTAATGTTAAAAAATACCGTGAAATGTAAAGAATGTAATTTAAATGGGATTACCGACACGAATGCACCTCTTGGTGTAAAGTGTCGTAAATAAAAAAAAAATATATATATATAAGCTTTGAGTTCGGCTTTAGGATCGGGTTTTTTAAAAAACAAAACAGAACTGAACTCGTCGATTAATGAACAAAGACTCACTGTCGTTTATTATTTTAAGCTTACAGAGGCCTGGCTAGGAAGAGGAATGGTTCCCTGGCTAATTTACCATATGCGTAATTGGATCGCGTCGTCCGGTGGCGCGATGCTGACATGCTGGTTTCAGTAAGGTTGAAGACAGGTGTGGATTCCGTGGAAACTGCTGATCTTGCTCATCGTCCGTTGTGTGGCTCGTTCAAAGTTGCTAGCGATGTTGCTAACTGTTGTTGTTGTTGTTGGATGTCTCCTAGTTGGCTAAGTATGGCTTCTTCGGAGTTGGGGCAAACTGATGCGATAACTTCTCCCTCCCTAAGTGAGGAACGTCCCGGTCCTTTTCCACCGTATCTGATTATGATTAGCATGATGATAATCACTGCTGTAATTCCGGTAAAAGAAAATCCTCCAAACAGGCTCCAAAACTTAAAGTTGAGATTATTTTGTTCTAGGTATACATGCTCGAGGTGTCGTCGGTTTTGTATTGTGTCGTGATGAATTTTTCCTAAATCGATGTCTTCCTGTAGCTTCCAGTTTGGTTTGAGATTATAGAATGCGTTATACATGATATTGGGCTCGCCGATATATTCCTCGTTTCTAAATGTTTTGTTGTTGAGTTGTATTGTGCAGTTTTCAAAATTGATGATCACATTTCCTTCTAGGCTTCGGTTATCTGGTCCACAGGTTGATTCTAATGTTTGATTCCTTATATTGGATATCAAAATGATGTTGTCAGAAATTAGTTTGATTATTGTTTGATTATTGAATACAACGTTGCATTTAGGCTTCACTCCGGTTATTAACGGTTTGATACATTCGTCCCCGAGATCCGTCAAGAATGAAGATTTTTGAACGAAGTCTTCCGGTTTTTGTGTGACAAAAATACGGTTACCACTTTTGACTATGAATTCTGGGAATTGGATGATTGATTGATTACTATTGATGATTGGGTATATTCTGATGATTTCCGCGGTGTTCTCCTCTAACAGTGGTACATGCATAAAATATAATAATGTTCCATGACTCGTTGCGAATTTTGGCGTAACGTATTGTAGTGCTTCATCCGGTAAGTGAATGTTAATTCCTTGGTCTTGAAGAAGTTCTCTTATCGTTGTAATTTCTCGAACAGATAGGATTTTGTTTGAAGTAATAGACATTTTTGAGAGCAGAATTGCGTCTTGAATGTCCTCGAGCAGCTGATTGAGAATATCTACGTTTACGATGGATGTAATTGTTTCGATGTCGTCCATTAGCAAGTCGTTTAGGTTGGCCTGATTGGTTACTTCCTGTATAGCGTGAGTAAGTTGCTGAATCCGAGTGTTGAGATTTTGATTAACTATGATCTGTTGGTTGTTTTGGTCAATCAAGTCGTTCATCGTAGTATTGATGGCTTGGAGATCAGATGCGTCGGGGGTTCCCGCGATCCATTTCCACACAGTTCCAACGGTGTTCCACCTCCTTGATCGGTGGTGTGGTTGAAGTTTCAGTTGATATATGTTGCTGTATAATTTCTTCGCTTTATACTTTAAAATATTTGTTAGTGGATTAGTAGTTTGGGCATTATTATGGTAAGATGATTTAATCAGGATCTCCGCTGTTTCTTCTATAGAAGACAGATTTATCGGGTGGATTATTTTAATTGTTCCAGTTTGAATTTTACAATGTATTTCCTTTACAAGCAATAAAGGTTCGTCGTGCAGGTTTCTAATGGTTAGTTTTTGTGCTTGAGTAAGGGTGATCGTCAATATCAGTAAGGGGATTATTCCGGTCTGTAAATTAACAAATATAGCAGGGTGTTAGTAGGTTAGATAGAGGTTTGAGACTATATGGTTAATTATGTAAGGGATTCCTCTTCCGTTTCAATTTGGTTTTATGCAGTTTAATATCTCTGTGATCCACGTAAGTTTTCCTTCTATTATGTTTAATTACAACTTTTTTATACCTGGCTTTTCTTTTATTTTTGATACCTTGAATTTTATTGTAGACTCGTTCGTTTCTAATGAAATTTGGATCATCTTCTCTGTGTTTGTTTCTGTTTTCTAATGTTTGTTGTTGTTTTTTTTGTAGTTTTTCTATAATTTCGTCGAAGATTCTATTGTGGTTTTCTAGTATGGTTTCCAAGTTTAAGGGTCTCTCTTCTCCTTCTTTTATGCCATAGAAAATTTCAATTGGTTTTAATTTAGTAACGCTATGAATCGTAGAGTTGTACAAAGTAGTCGCGATGCGATATATTTCTTCATTAGAGAGATCGTCATATTTATTTTTAATGCAAATGAATATTTCGTTAAGGGTAGAGTGGAATCGTTCAACCGTTCCATTGACCTCACTGTGGTTCGATGGGGTGTAGTACAACTGCACTCTTAACCTTTGGAGAAGTCCTCGGACTTCAATTGACTTGAACGCAGCTTCGTTGTCCCATACTATCATGGAAGGAATTCCATATATTGAAATTAATTTAACGAGGCCGCGTTTTACGTCTGGTATAGACCTGGATTTTATGGTATTAACATTGCAAATTTTGAAAGTTTATCTACTGCCGAAAGGAATATGTTAGGGCTTGATATAAAGATATCAATATGAACTATATCGAGAGGTTTTCTTGGTAAAGGGGTTTCGGCAAATTTGAGTTTGTAAGGTTTTCTTTCGTACTTACTCTCAAGGCACGTCTCACAGAGGTTGATAAAGCGTTGTACCTTGTCCTTGATTTTAGGGAAGTAAAACTTCTTCTTAATGACTTCGTAGTTCTCCACTGCTCCTCTATGGGCACGCTGGTGTGTGTCCTCAATGATGTCATTTTGTTCTTCTTCTATGGTGACGTCCTGTAAAATTAACTGTGTTAATTTTATTTTGAAACTTTTAGCGCGTGAGAAGTGATTCTTGTAGGTCACTTGCATGATGTTCAACCATTCCTCCGGGCAAAGAATACAATTTACTCTTGTAGGGTGCATGTATTCGCGGAAGATTTTTACTGCAATAGGGACTCCGAAGAAAGCACGCGTCATTGTCCGCCTGAAGATTCCTGGAAATATCTCTTCGTATTTTTCCTCATTCTTTTCTCCCTTTTCAATAAGAATTTGGTTTTTGAAAAAGTTCAGCGGTGTTTCGACCATGCGGATTAAGTCTTCATTATCTGATTCAGCTGAATGTACCGTCTCTGAATCCGATGATGATGATGATGATTCACTTTCATTCATGTTAATTTCGTGTGAAATCCTAGACAATCCGTCGGCTACCACATTCTGTTTACCCGGTTTGTACTGGATTTCATAGTCAAACTCCTCTAAACGCAATTTCATTTTGATCAACCTATCATTTGGCGACTTGAGATTTAGAGCGTAAGTGAGCGGCTTATGATCAGTAAAAAGAGTGAACTTTCGGCCAAACAAGTATGGTCGAAAATATTTACACGCCCAATCAATAGCAAGGAGCTCCTTTTCGATAGCCGAATAGTTCTCCTCAGTTTTGTGAGCGTGCGCGAGGCGAATGCAATCGGCTTATCATGACCAATGGGGCCCTGAGATAAAACCGCACCTAACGCGTAGTTAGAAGCATCCGTTGTTAAAATAAATCGCTTGGAGAAGTCTGGATATTGTAGCACATGGCTACTAGTTAGAATACTTTTCAACCGATTGAACGCGGAAACAAATTCATGCGTATGTTCAATCTTTTCTCCTTTTCGTAACGGCTGAGTCAAGGGTTTGGCTATCTGTGCAAAGTCTTTGATGAACTTGCGGTAATAACCAACTACTCCCAGGAATCCTCTAAGCTCAGTTTCGTTGTTGGGCAATGGCCAACCTTTAATAGCACTTATTTTTTCTGGATTAGGTTTCACTCCCTCGGGAGTAACAATGTGTCCAAGAAAGGCTACCTCTTTCTGAAGAAATTCGCATTTATCAATTTGAATTTTGAAATTGTATTTGCGAAGTGTCTCCATAACCTTTTTGAGGTTAACCAAGTGTTCCTGTAAACTAGTGGAATAGATGATGATATCATCCATATACACTAAGCAACGTACCCCGATATGCTCTCGGAGAACGTTGTCCATCACCCGCTGGAACGTGGCAGGTGCGTTTTTCAGTCCAAAAGGCATTCGGACAAATTCGTAGTGTCCGCCTTCGACACTAAACGCAGTTTTAGGAATGTCTTTTACATGGACCTCTATTTGATGGAACCCTGGAGCAAGGTCCAGGGTTGAAAAGTATTGACACCTCCCCAACTTATCGAGTATGTCCGTGATATTGGGGATAGGGTATCGATCATCGGTGGTTTTTTGGTTGAGTTTCCGGTAATCGATTACAAGTCGCCACTTTCTTGTACCCGAAGCGTCGGCCTTCTTGGGTACGACCCATATTGGCGAGGACCAGGGACTGTTCGATGGACGAATTATTCCTTGGTCCAACATTTGTACGATTTGTTTTTGGACCTCTTCTCTATGACAGAAGGGGTAGCGATAGTTTTTCGAATAGACGGGTAATTCGTCCTTCGTGTGAATGGTATGTCTTACAGCATTGGTGAATGTTAACTTTTCACCATTTGTGTAGAATACCTCTGGAACCTGTTTTAAAACTTTGAAGAGTTTTTCTTCTTCTTCTTTGTTTAGATGGTCCGTTCGAATGTTTTTCGTAAATTCTAATTTAACCTTTATTTTATCTTTGAAAGATTGGCTAGGAGCAATCTCTTCAAAATTCAGGAGTTCTGTAAATATCGCCTCATTGTCGATTCTCATTACTGCTGGTTTATTACTCTGGTTGATCAACGGGAAGGTGGCTATACCATTATGAGCATTGTATACTCCTGAGGGTATAACGACATCTGGACCAATCATAATGTCATGTTCAATTAAGAAATCACCGTCTTTTATTCGAACGGGAAATTCTTTCACTAAGGTCTTGCCTTCGTGGAAGTTGAGTTGTTCCTTAGTTGGGAACTTTTTTTTTAGTGTTATCGTTGTATTGTTTATTGCAAGGGTATTCGATGCTGTGTCAATTACCGCACCGATAGTTCGAAGAGATTCAAATCCGATCAATCCGTCAGAAAAATCATGGAATCGGAACAAGAAGAATTTCATTTCAGGTAGGTCTTTTATAAAGTTGACAAATGGATTCACATATGTGTACTGATTAATACGATGCGTACCGCTCAAGTTCCTAATGTTTTGCTGGGGTCCAGTTGCAATACTACTAGCAGGTATCAGCTCAGGGGTAATGTAATTTTTATTTGCCCCCGTATCAATTAGAAATCTCAGAGGTCTGCCGTTTCTTCTGGGTATTTCTAGATACGGAAGAAAATTGTTTTTCATTCCGGGTCCTGTTGATCCGAATCTGTACAAAAATTTAGCTCATCACATTGTTCCGTCTGTGGATAAATTTCTTGCTGTTGTGGGTTGTTGATGTAAGGATCCTCGGCATAGGAGAGTTCGGTAGGAATTTCTTCCAAACTTTCGTGCGAATTTACTTGTGTAGGTGCTGTCCTTTGGTAAGGAACTACTTGCTTATAACTGTTCTGACCAAAAGGGTATCTATTTTGACCCGATGGATCGGGTTTAATCGCTTGAGGTGGCGGAGACGCATTGTTTGAAGACGCATTACCTTGGAATCTGTTAAATGATGGGTTTTGCGATGGAAATGATGGGAATCTATTGCCGTAGGGTGTGTGCTGAACTGAAGGAAAGGGTTTGTATGGTGGTCTAGAATTTTGCCAGCTATTTTGTGGTTTATTTAAGGCTGGTTTTTGAAAAGTGACTGGTTGTTTAGGGAACTTATCCTTTTTTCGTTGAGACGCGTTGTACTGCTCTATTGCGCTTTGATGCGCTTCATTCAATGAGGTCGGACGAGACACTCTAGTGAGTGTCGAGTAGGGTTCGTTCAAACCATCAATATACGCGTTGGTTATTATGTATTCATAGCTTGTCGCTAGTGGTTTAGCACACGAAGCCGTGTCGTTGTCGAGAGAAATCTTGGCTGTTATATCCGCCAAAAGTTCTCTGCATTCATTATAGAAATCGGTAATGCTTCTCGAGCCTTGTTGAAGGTATGATATTTTGGTGACAAGTGTACCGAGATCTCTCTTGTCCCCAAAATATTCTCTCAAAGTGCTTTGTATATCAGCCCACACAACCGGAGTATGGTTTGACACCAAAGCTTCGTTAGCTTTATCAACGATTTTGTCTCGTATGATGCTAGTCCATAGGGGCATAGCACGATCGATGTCTTGCTGTGACGGGCAAGTTGCTTCCGCAAATTTAATTTTATCTTCGACTGATTTCAGCCAGGTTGCTAGTAATTTGGGGTCGCCGGCATACGGTACGACCATTTTAATTGCATCAGGAATCCTAGATGCATCGAAGTTTGTAGGTGACACTACTGAAGGGACAGGTCGGACCGCCGAAGCCTGCCTAATTTCCTCCAAATTTTGTATTTGGAGCCGTTGAGCCTCCATTTGGTTGGTGAGTTCATCAACCAACCTTTGTAAAGCCTCCATATTCCTAGTTATCATACACTTTATTCACTTCTTATAACTAACACTTTATTCACTTCTTATAACTAACACTGAATAGATAAAAAAAAAGATCACTTACCTCGAGTCGACTGGTATGCAGCCAGCGACGCCAAGAGCGGGTAAGATGATTTGGTCGGGCCTACCGAGCGTTCTGGTTCCTTGGGGCGCTCTTCCTACGTTGGTTCTGCCGGTGATGATCGCTTGTTGCAGCTTCTAGATGAACACAATGTTTCCTATCTGCTTTCACACTACGATTTCACTATGAAACACAACGGGTGGCTATCCCCCAAGTCGAGACTGCGCCAGCTTTGAGTTCGGCTATAGGATCGGGTTTTTTAAAAAACAAAACAGAACTGAACTCGTCGATTAATGAACAAAGACTCACTGTCGTTTATTATTTTAAGCTTACAGAGGCCTGGCTAGGAAGAGGAATGGTTCCCTGGCTAATTTACCATATGCGTAATTGGATCGCGTCGTCCGGTGGCGCGATGCTGACATGCTGGTTTCAGTAAGGTTGAAGACAGGTGTGGATTCCGTGGAAACTGCTGATCTTGCTCATCGTCCGTTGTGTGGCTCGTTCAAAGTTGCTAGCGATGTTGCTAACTGTTGTTGTTGTTGTTGGATGTTGGCTAAGTATGGCTTCTTCGGAGTTGGGGCAAACTGATGCGATAACTTATATATTTTAGTTCAAATCACAAAAACCAAACTTTTTTTACCGTGCATATTTTCTCCATATAGCACCAACAATTGTCTAAAACTTCGCCGAAGACACCAAACCGATCGGACAAACCGTTTTCGAGATACAATTTTTTTTTAAGATATTATGTGCATTTTTCATAAACCCTTCTCATTAGTAAGGCTAGATTCAAAATGGCGAACCAAGTATGCATAACGGCCTTTTTCTTGTATGCAAGGTTTCATCCAATTAAAAATATATGAAAATTACTCGTTGCTGAAATGATATGGAACCGCTCTGCTGCTTTCGCGCTTGGTTCGCAAGGTGTTTCCTTTCTCTACGTTGATGTTTCTGTTCTCCACCTGTGGTTGGACAGTCAGACAGTACTTGCGTGGTTGCGTAAGTCACCCACAGTGCTTCAGCCGTTTGTTCGAAATCGTGTCGTTGAGATTGTCCAAGATAATCAGCATACCCAATGGAACTATGTTCGATCGAAGGAAAACCCCGCTGATGTGGTTTCTCGGGGTCAGTCTCCTGATGTTTTAAAGGAGAACGCGTTGTGGTGGAGTGGAGCATCGTTCCTTCACTCGCAGGACTATGAACCAGCAGTGATTGAGGAGATTCGTGACTGCGAGCTCCCGGAACTGAAGTCTGCGAGTTTTGCTGTGGTCAATGTGCTCAACGTCGATGATCTTCCCGTTTTCAAACGATTTAGTAGTTTTCGGAAGCTCCAGCGTGTTCTGGCTTATGTTCAATGATTTATCCAGAATTGTCGCGAGAAGATCGTTGAAAATCGCGTTAAGGGGGTTTCTCCTACCATATCCGAGCTCAGAGCGGCTCTACATACGATCGTAGTGCTGATTCAAAACGAGGTGTTTGCTGATGAGATTCAGCGAGTAGAGAGCAATGAATCATGTAGAGCGGTCGGCAAGTTGGGACCATTTCTCCAGGATGGTGCGTTGAGAGTAGGAGGCAGGCTCCAAAACTCTCGATTGCCATTGCGAATGATGCACCAATACATTCTTCCGAAACACCACTTAACTGACCTCATCATTCGTGCATATCATGAGAATATTCACGTCGGACCGGCAGGTCTACTGTCCGCCTTGTGACAACGTTTTTGGTTGTTGGGTTCCAGATCCGCTGTTCGAAAAATTACTCGAAGTTGCGTCCGTTGCTTTTGCTCGCGGCCCAAGGGAGTTACACAATACATGGGCAATTTGCCGTCAGCCCGGGTAACTTGTTAAGCTCCTTTTGAGGTAACCGGTGTTGATTATGCTGGACCATTCTTGGTGAAACAAGGGACAAGAAAACATGTGGTCATAAAAGCATACATTTCTGTATTTGTATGTTTGACAACCAAAGCTCTTCCCTTTGGGCTAGTGTCGGACATGTCTACGGCTGCTTTCATAGCAGCCTTACAAAGATTTGTCAGCCGGCGCGCCGGGGAGTTCCACACGAAATGCATTCCGACAACGGATCTAATTTTCGGGGTGCAAGGGCAGAACTTCAAAATCTTTTTCTGCTGTTTCGTGATCAAAATTCTGTAAAGGATATTGCGGCACCAACATTTCAAAAGGGCGTAACTGCTTTTGCAACCAATGCCTTCTCACAAAGCTGTGGAGCGTATCTCAACCCTCTCGAGCAATCCACTAGCACAAATAGAAAGATAAAATCCTCCTCTTTCGATTAATGGATGTGAATTGCGTGAGATGAATGAAATACGATCCACAGCTCTGTGAGAAGGCATTGGTTGCAAAAACAGTTACGCCCTTTTGAAATGTTGGTGCCGATTGGTTCGTTTTGCCGATCGAAGGAGATAGCATGGAACTTCATTCCGCCTGAAGCTCCAGAGTTTGGGGGCCTCTGGGAGGCGGCAGTAAAAAGTACAAAGTATCAATTGAAGCGGATTGTAGGAGATACTCCACTGACTTTTGAGGAATTTGGTACTTTGTTGGCGCAGGTGGAGGCGATTCTTAATTCACGTCCGCTTTTCTCTCTCTCCGATGATCCTTCCGACGGTGACGTCATAACACCGTCGCGATTCCTGAGCCTTCATAAATATGACTCGATTAAGATAAACCGCTTGAGCCGATTGCAGCACTTAGAGTAAATGATGGAGCATTTTTGGAGATCGTAAGTGCGGGATTATTTGACCAGTCTACAGCCAAGAGGAAAAAATTATCTTCGCTCCGCAAATGTGGTTCCGGGTCAGGTTATTCTACTGGAAGACAAGAATTTGCCTCCGCAACAATGGAAGATGGCCAGAATTGTCACAGTGTATCCAGGGAGTGACTAACTCGTAAGAGCAGTTGATGTTCGCGTAGGTGACTCAGTATAGCGACACCCAATTAATAAACTTTCTCTCCTACACTGAAATAAATTTTAGAGTAACTTCAACTAGTCAACCATGCTTAATTTTACCATGCCTTAAAATAGTAATGATGAATATGTTTACTGTATTAGGTACCATGTTTATGTTAAAATTACCATGCTTTGATAACAAAACGAATAGTAATCAGTACTATCAAACATAGTCACCTTGCTTACATCATTCGTGGTATCCAGTACTATTTTCATGTTTGCCTCTACTATGCTAATGTTAAAAAAAGTAGCAGTAGCCATCTTTCTTATCTGCAAAAATATGTTCAAGTCGTCTTTTCTTCATTCTGAAGTATGGCACTGTTTGAAGAGAAGTGAGTTAATTTATCAAATTGTAATTTGTGAAATGTAATAAACTGAACTGTAATTTTCATCAGGATTCACTGTAGTATATCAACAACTGCAGATCCAGTCGAATTATGGTCATTTGTGAAGCGAACAACGAGTGCACAATGACGATCACTTCAACCAAAACTCTTTTTGGCGGAAACAAACTCTGATTAAACGGATCCAAAGAAACTGGAGTTGGATGTAGCTGGAGCTACATAATATGGATTCCGGAAGATGCAGATTCATAGGAAGAGGAGTACCGACTGACGGAAAGGATGGAGAGGGTTGATGGCGGAGGATGGCGATACGGAGCAGGGAGATGTTGCACAGTATCGGGGGAAGATGAATGGGATGGATGATGAGAGTACAGCAGGAATGACCGTCATGGATGCTGTGGGAGTGCCGTGGTTGCCCCGGGAATATTGACGCATTTGAGCCAAGGTCAAGCAACATAAGTTTGACCATGTCTGGTTATATCATAAAGCCCGGGGCTCCAACAGAGCAGGCTGCTAAATGCATTGCTGCTGGAAGTTACGAAAGAGCAGTTGCTCTTGGAGTCCCCCATTACACTGACATCACCGGTACCGGAATTCATTGGTCTGCTAGAACTTCGGCTAGAATTGTTCCAATCGCCAAACTCCAACAGGTCAAGTTCTGGCAAAAGCCTAATCGCAGCCGGCCGCAAACTACTTCATTCTTCAACAATTTTGTCCTTGGGTACCGAGGTGTAACGTTTGACGTTTTTTGTCTTTTTAAGCAAAATATTATTTTGAATTTTATTGATGTAATTATAGCTTTTGACGTTTTTATCTTTTTTAAGTAAAATAATAAACTGAATTAAAATGAATAAACTGAATTAGAGTAATGTAATTATAAATCGATTAGGACGAAACGTTAAGTAGAGTCAAAATGACGTCATCAGTACGACAACATTTGAATTTGTTCATGTCGACTGCGGGTTTGTGCATTGACTAAGATCGTGCTATAAACTGTTATCCAATATGAATTGGGCACGAACCCGACTATAATGGTTTATGTATTCGGTTTTTGTCGGCTCACCGATGGTGTGAACTCAATGTCGCCATCCTAAAATTGCTTGGCGCAATATTCGAAATAATAGATTTGAGTTCAAGATGAAGTTACATGCTTGCCATAGATCTTAAGCTCGATCATTATCGCTCAAGTACGGCTGGTGATTAGAAGTTATCGCGAGAGTTCGAAGTTTTATAAGTGAGTTTGAGTTGAAGTTTTCTATAGTTTGAAGATTAGTTAGTGGTTTTTGATAAAGGTAATTAATGATTGGAGTGAGTTTCTAGTGCTGTTAATTTTGACTATAAATCTCTTGTTCGACAGTTTTCCGTTGCCAACGGCAGTTTTTGACTTTAACCGCGTAATTTCTAGTAGTGAATTTATTGAAACGTTCAAAAAGGTAATTTGTTGTAAATTGTGTTTAAATTGATTTAGTTTATTAATTTGTGATTTCGCGTTGGACTTTGCAGCGCGAAACGCTTTTTGGTACGGGCTGGAATTTTGTGGATTCGACCGGAGTCGAATCGGGGAACCTTTTGTGGCGAAACCAGGGCCCGCCATTTCCGTCCGTGGAGCACTGACATTTTGGAGCTCGTGCACTCGCCAAGGCCCGCCTTTCGAAGGCAGTCAAACGAGGGTGAGTGAAGTCGCTCGTCAAGAGTAGCGAAACCTACCGCGGTCGCTAATCAACCGCCGAAGAAGATCCGACAGCTACAATCCCCTGGATCTTTCAATCGAGAACGCGATCCCCGTACACCGTCAATTAGTGTACGCAGGATCGAGACCTGAATCGACAGTTGGAAGTTCCCTTAACTCCGCTCAGTCATAGCGGAAAGGTACGCGAAGCCGGGTCGATTGGGAAAAGGGGCTTCCCTCTGAAGAGGAAGGCGAATCCGGACGTTCTCGTCCTACAAAAGTCGGAAGGCCTCCGCCCAGCCGCCACTCACCCCCGCAGCTTTAGTTTCGGCCATACCGCACGAGCTCGACCTCCATCGCTGCCGCCTATCAGCTGCGCCAGCGGCATCGTTACAACGCCGCCATCGCCACCGAATCAGGAGGAGCGAGGACGCCATCGTGTCAAGCCTTCGAGTCATCGTGTCAACGAGTTCATCGAGTAAGAAAATCCTGCGCAGGTATGTGAGGTTTTTTTCTATATTCATGGCCATGATTTAGTAGCTCATTACCATTCCGTATCACAACTTTAAGTCCAACCCGAATGAGCTAAATGTGTAAAGTTTTGAAATCTAACTGAGTTTGTGTTTCTAGTTTGATTCCGTTTCACGGTGCTGGGTAATTCACTCCCATTGTAGTTTCCGTTTTGGGTTTTAGTTCCGCTTCTTACTCAGTTAGAATTTCGAGCTTCCGCATATCGAATACAGCGTTTGGCGATTTTGAGCAAGCTTAAGGTTTTCTTTTTTGCGTTTAAAAGGGGAGAGTAATGTAGTATACGAGCGGTGAACGTGCTCCAAATGAGATTCTACATATGTATAGGTTTTGAGTAAGCCGATCAGAATAAATAAAATATAATGAGTTCTTCCGTGACTATCGGCCTAACCAGACGTGTTCTTTATATCGCCCATATCCTAAGTGATGATTTCCCCTCTTCGATCTCCCATGGTTTGGGAGATGTTACAGTGGCGAACGAGGATGAACATTTTATGTGCTTTTTTGGCAATATTTTTTTCGTGATGTTGCGTGCATAACAGTAGTGAAATGATTGTGAAAACCTTGACCGTGTACACTGATGGACGACCTTAGTGTTTTTTAGGTGTTTCCTTCGTTTTTTTAACCACGTTAACCGCATATTGTGTATTATTTATGCGAATTTTTGTTACGGCCATTTATGTATACCAACGTTTGTGCAGAGGCATCTATGTAACAACGCATTTTATAACAAAAAAAACACAATTTGTAGTGTATTTTTCAATGTTTTCTGTGTGATTGTTTTTTTTTTATCTCATGGAGCTTTTGCGCATTTTTGGTATTTTTTGGAGGACACTGTAACACTGTAGCAGCCGTGATTTTTGCCATGCATCGATGAGGATCCCTCGGAAAGATGGCTAAGAAACTTAACGAATCCCGATTTTCAGCTGATGTACCTGTGTCTTTTGTTTTGGCGAGAGTTTTTGTTGAGTTTTGTGTTAGCTAAATCAGCTGAATGCTAAACACTTTTTTTCCGGCAGCGCTTTATTTTTATACAAAGAACGACTTTCTGCTTCTAAAGCTTTTGTCTCTTTTTTGCCGCCAAACATTTTTGGGCGCTGTTGCGAGGACTCCGTGCTATTTTGCGAATGCAATACACCGTTGCTGATTTTGACAAAGGATCAATATGGCTGGAATTTTTAACGGTTAAGCGATTTTTAGGCCACCGAGTTCTTGCTTGTGATTTTGTGTTTCCGTTGTACATAAAAGTGTGTTTAGTAAATGCAATCCTGCAGTGGTTTTATGATTTGTTTTGATTGTTATGATTGATGTGAATTCGTGTTTTGTTGTGTACCATTACCCTGCTATCGCATGTTTTTTGCACACATTTTTTTGTGAAGCCTTTTGTTCGGGTGCGAATTGTAAATGTGACATATAGGAAGCAATTTTACGACGTTTTAATTTTACATTTTTTGTCGTTGTGGTTAGATGCTTGTTTCATGTTTGTATTTTTTATCACCAATCTTTGTCGAAGCTTGCTTTATAATTGTGCTTCGTTGTTTTTGACCATTGCAAAATTTGCTTTGTGTTTTCCGACAGATTTTTTTTTTTCAACAAAAGCGTTTAAATGGATGGTGTATGCAAACAGAAAACTCTTGTGAAACTATTTTGTCGGTGTCGTGAATAGGCTATCGATTTTGGGAGTTTCTGTATATGACAACTTTTGGGCTTGACCGTGCCACACCGCAACGTTTTTTTTTCGGTGATAGAAGGAAGGATTACCACTGTTTAACAACGACGATATTTGTATGCTGTTCTTTGAACCTGGATTGAATGCTGAGTATTCCAGGCTTAAGCGGATGGAAGCTGAGGCAGGAGAGCAACTGTGACTTATAATCAGTTTAAGTGCAGTTTTATGTGTTATCTAGATAAATAATGTAATGTTATCTTGAAGCAAACATGTAACTCCGTGAAGTTATTTTAACGCGATTTAGGTGTTAGTTCAAAGTGATTATTAAAATTAACTAGATTAAGTATTTATTTGTGTATATCGTGATGTTTTCTACAATCGTTGATTAGTAGAGTTCCGAAATGTACATGTGTAAATTTTATGTAAATACTGCTGTATATTCACTTAAAGGGTGAAGGAGTTGTAGTATCCGAGCGGTGAACGTGCTCCAAATGAGATTCTACATATGTATAGGTTTTGAGTAAGCCGATCAGAATAAATAAAATATAATGAGTTCTTCCGTGACTATCGGCCTAACCAGACGTGTTCTTTATATCGCCCATATCCTAAGTGATGATTTCCCCTCTTCGATCTCCCATGGTTTGGGAGATGTTACAAGTAATAGCGAAATCCCGGAGTTAGTGTAAGTATTTTTTGTATAGTTTCGATAAACTTTAGCCAGCGACCGTTCGAGAGTCCCCTGAGGAAACGAGTCAACGAAAGTCGGGCAAATTCAACTTGAACTGGTGGTCTCTCATCCATGAGAGTGGCGCTTAAGCCGCCAAGTTTTTAACACCTCGAGCGCTATTCTGCGAACGGTTACAGATTGCTCACAATCTGCGAACTTGACTGCAGAAAAAATCCTGACCATGATGCCGCTGCTGGTTCCGTCACTGCATGCCTCACACGGAAGACGTACCTACACTGTTGAACTTAAAAAATGGGAAAAATGAGGTTTTTAATCTAAATTATATTAAAAATGTAATAAAATCTAATATATTACCGACAAAATGTATTTTTTTAGCGAAAAATGAAAATGCAAACAAAAGAGGGGCTGAACCATACGCATAGTAATCCAAATCATATTACAATGGTTAAACGTACTATGTTGTTTATCCCGCACATAGTAAACGAACTATAGAATCAGATTCAAAATTACCATGAAATGTAAATACAGAGCGACATGGTAAATTTAACCCTGCACATGGTAGTTTCGAAAATAATTCATGGTCTACGAAAATCAAGTAATAAAGTTGTTTTAATTTCACTCTTGGTTTGGTAACCGTTACCATGTCCCTTTTTCAGTGTACCTAAAGAAGACAATCGGTCATCCGACCAGGACTCCACCGTTGGCGATTAAGGGATACTCATCTCTTGCACGGCGGGTATACACATACGTCCGCGATAGCGAAATTAACACAGCCCATCATCACAACGAGCCGCACGCCGCCCTGGCAACAGCAGCGCAAGAGCAACGTACCTTTTTTGTTTCCTCATCCTTTTCCCATTCCCTTCCATCTAACAATTACACATTAACCCCGAGTCGGCCACGAGCGTACTAAAGATATAGGTGAATTCGGATGACCCCCAATTGTAGAGGCGCTAAGTGAGATAGGGAGAAAATCGTTTGTTTACATAAAAAGTCCACTTTTTTGTCTTCAAAATTTACTCATATTTTGCACCGATAGTTGCTATTTTCCATTGGCAATGGCTTCTAATATCATCATTCTCGGAGCCCACGCCGACAGACATCGGATTGGTCAGCTAACAAAAAATCCGGGAGATCGCCCGCCGGAGGCATAGCAAGAGCTCCTCAAATTAATCACATAAATTATTCGTAAGTACCTACCGGATCTAAGCGCATCTAAAAGAGAATCAAATTTTCTTTCCGAAAAGTGCTCGTTTGTTTCTCTACGATGCGGAATTCGATACGAAAAAGTGAAAAAAGTGCACTTTTCCTATGCTGCGCCATGGAAAATTTTAGCGGAGCCCCTTTTTTCATAGGGTTCTCACTCCTGCCACCAGATGCGGAAGGATCGTTAGCTTCCGTTGGATTTACCTATATGCAAAGACACGAAATGTTCCAATGAATTAACTACATCGGCTGTTTTCCTACTCTCCGCATCGACCAATGTGGCGCTAGCTTCTATGCGCGAAAAATCGCTAAAAGTCAATCGCAAAAATATTGTATGGCGAATACCATCTAAAGGCAAATTCTTCAAAGTGGAACACATTATTCGAAAAAATATTTGGTAGTGGTTGTGCACAATGGTGACCACTATTAAGCCTACCAAATATTTTTTCGGGAAAAGCTTTGTATTTCAGGTATTTCAAGTTTAGATGCATTTCGCCATACAAAATTAAATTCATTTACTCCTGCTGATCAACTGTGGCTGCGCGCAAAGCGGGTAGTCCATTGGAATTCCAAATTTGCTGTCAATGTCATTCCAATCGAGCAGGAGACCTGCCAAACGCGCTTTAAAAGCATTACTCAGGGCATATAGTCATCGCAACTAGCCCTACACACCAGCGGCTGACAGCTGATGGCCGCGACCAGAAAAGAAGAAGAAGAAGAAGAAAGCATTACTCGACAGCATCTGAGACAGCATCATTGTCATGACGCGACAATCACATCAACAGCAACAATCATCAGAGTTCGTGTCTTTAGCATACAGTGTCTTTAGGGCGTACGATCATCCATTCCCACTAATACATTGCTCACGTAAACGACGACTCTCATCAACGACAACTATAAAAGAGCATGAAGCTCCGAAAATCGGTCATTCGTATTTTGTAATTTACACAGTGCACAATAAAAAGTGAAAAGTACTGCTTGTGGTGTTATCATTGAAGGAAGCTGCGCCCTGTGGATGGAAGCATTCAGTTGCTTGCTCGTCGCTGTTCGGATTCTGCCGCAGTTTGAATCCCGCTGCTTCCCCGTTCCAGTTTGGATGCCGATCGTCTCCACTGGGTTTCGCCGTCGCTTGTAGCCGTTCTGCCTCTGCGTGTTTTCACCGCTTGGCTGCTACTGCTGCTGCTGCTATCAGATGCCAACATTTCTCGCTACCTTCCATTACCACTGGAATTGGAAGAGTTATTCAGAGTCCTTTTCAGGACCCGCAATCGGAAGGTAGACGATCGAAGGGCCGAAGGGCAAAGATAGTGCAGTGCTTGGCCAAACTTCTGCAGAAGGGTTTTGAGCAGTTCGCCATCGTTGGCGTTTGAGACCGATCGGTGATCGGTGGCTGGCTGCTCCGGTTATTCCTGAGTTTGGTAAAAAGTTCGGTGTTGGCGTGCGTTGCCAACACCAATATTACTTCCTTGTGGAACTCCTGTGCCAATTTGTCTTAAAATACTTCTGGTTCCATCAATTGCGACAAATTGTTTACAGTTGTGCAAATAGCTACGAATAACATCATTGATCATCTATCTAGCTTTCGAAGTAAAATCTCGTGGTTTAATGTATCAAAAGCCTTCTTTAAATCAAGAAAAAGAGCTCCAACGTACTTTTTCCTTTCAATTTCAGAAATTATTCTGTCAACCAGTTCAGTGATAGCTATGTCGGTACCACAATTACATCTAAATCCATATTGAAGGCAATAAATTACATTGTGCTGGTCGAATAAATTTGTAAATGTGCTAACTCCAGAGCTCCAACGTACTTTTTCTTTTCGATTTCTGAAGTTTTTCCATCAACCAGATCAGTGATACCTAGCTATGTTGCACTATGGGGGATTCCCATACAAGCAGGCGGACAAAAATCTTTTCGTCATATTTTCGAGGAATTGTTAGTATTCTGTAGTTGGTTCGACTAAAATATATTGTTTATGGACATTTTTAAACATCACGACCAAGTTTTGAAAAGGGCGTATTTTCAATATGGTCAAAAGTTTAAATTTGTTTTATTTTTTTTTAATTTTTTTTTTTTTTGCTTTTTGTGCTTAGAATGATCAACACTATTGTGTAGTTACTTTCCAAAATTAATTCCAAGGGAATTTGCTTAGAATGTTTGAGAATCGTCGTTTAATCTCAAGGGGTGCGCCCGGGTGGTCTCGTGCGTAAAAACGCTGAATCTCTCAAGACCGCAGCATTTCGCATACAAAATCATTAGAGTAGACCTAAAGCTTGACCATAAACTGATTTTGATCTTGGGAATGTTTGGGAAAAAAAGATGCCGATTATCAAAAATTGAATCTCATGCCTTTTTCAACTTCTTCTTCTTCTTCTTGTACCTTTTTTCTTAGTTTATATGTCCCAAGTAACATAATTTGGTATCATCACCTTCTTTCAAATAAAGATGATATGTAAAACATCATCAGCACATAGTTATAACTTTTGGGCTCGAATATGTTAGGAATACGCTATTATTACGTATTAAATACGTCAATCAGCAAGTTTATCAATTCACTGTTTCTTTTCACTAAGTTGAACATTATTTATGAAACATCTCTTGTACTTCAAAATACAACACAATTTAACTATGATAGCATCCATATATTTAATGTTTTACGATCGTTGATGCTTGGGACTTCATGTTTCGTTATTGTTCAGGGTACATCAACATGTCGCATTTGCTTTGCAGGACTATGTTGAAAGGTATAACTATACATGGACAATATCACAGACCACCTTTGTAGTCTAGAAGCAGACACCACTGAGGTACCTTTAGTTGGATGTAATCAAGAAGCAGTTTCCGAACGTCGTGTCAGCAAACATGTGTGACTATATTGATGGATTTGAGGCCGAAATTGTGTTGAAAGCAGAGGCTGTACCCATCTTTCACAAGGCTTACTCAGTTCCATTTGGAATTAGAGAAAGGGTAGAAGTCGATCTTGACAAAATGTGTCAAGACGGCGTTTTAGTGCCATTTAAAAGTAGTCAATGGGCCTCCCCTATTGTAGTTATCCCCAAATCAGATTCAGTAAAAATGTGTATTGATTGCAAAGTTACCATTAATCGTTTCATTGAAACAGAGCATTATCCTTTACCCCGATGTGATGATTTATTTGCCAGCATGTCAAACTTTAAGGTCTTTTGTGTCATTGATTTATCCAAAGCATATCTGCAGTTGAAAGTTTCTCAACAGTCTCGTAAATACCTTACCGTGAATACGCATAAAGGACTGTTTTAATACACACGTCTGCCTTTCGGTGTGTCTAGTGCTTCGTCCATATTTCAATCTGTGATTGACAGGGTTCTGCATGGTATTCCTGGAACCAAGGTTTATTTAGATGATATTTTCATTGGAGGACGAACTTTCAAAGAGTGTATGGCAAGTTTGATGGAAGTGCTTTGTCGTTTGAATGACCACCGCATTAAAATCAATGTCGCAAAATGTAAGTTTTTCAAATCTTCCGTCGATTTTCTTGGTCATGTAATCAGTAACAATGAAATCCGCCCTAGCCCTGATAAAATATCAGCTATTGTCAATGCACCCGCTCCCAAATGTCTAACAGAGCTACAAGCTTATTTGGGTTTGCTCAACTTTTACCATCGCTTTATCCCTCGATTATCCGAAGAACTGAAAGACTTGTACACTTTATTGAAGAAAGGATCCAAGTACGACTGGACCACTTCTTGCCAAACAACGTTTGAAAAAAGTAAAAAGCTTCTGTTGGAGAATGACGTATTAACATTGTATGATCCTGATAAAGAAATTGTCGTGTGTGCTGACGCAGGTCCTTATGGAGTAGGTTATTGGCGCATATTATTAACGGGGCAGCCAATTAATCGTCCCATAATAAATTAAAAAGTTTCCATAAATAATTCGAAAATTACCAATAAATAATTAGGGGTGGAAGCAATAATAAACTAGAAAAGTTCCATAAACAATTTAAAAAGCGCATAAATAAATCGAAACTTCCCATAAATAATTGATTTTCTAGCAATAAAAAATGTAAGAATTTCCACAAATAAATCAATAATTGCAATAAAAAACTAAATTTTTTCCAACAAAAATTTTCGAACATACTACATTATAGAACTATGATAGAAAGACTGAAACTATTGTGCAATTTAACAGACAATCGCTTGCTGTCCGAACTCGCTAACGCTCGTCGGACTTAAAAAAGGGATAACATCTCTGTTCGCATTATACCGGGCAAATTCTTGGATCTGTGGATTGCCTAGAACCGAATCGACGCAGTTACGGCGCATCGGATTTCGGAAACATCGGCGGCCTTGTGCCGCCTCAGTTCCTCAATCCTCTATGCGGCTTCGCCGCATGGCTCAGCCGGTACTTTTACCTTGCCCATCAGTTCCTATTTATTGCTAAATTTTCAATTGCTTTTTTGATGTTTTTCAATTGGGAATTTTTAAATTATTTATGGAAAAATCAGATTTATTTATGGAAAATTTTAACTGTTTTGGTGGAAAAAATGTAGTTATTTATTGCAATTATTGAATTATTCGTGGAAATTTCGACGTTTTTTATTGCTCGAAAATCAATTATTTATGGGAAATTTTGATTTATTTATGCACTTTTTGATTTGTTTATGGAAATTTTATAGTTTATTATTGCTCCCACCCCTACTTCTTTATTGGCAATTTCTGATTTTGTTACGGAAAATGATCACTTTTTTATGAGTCGTTTATATTTTAGCCTATTATTAACGGCGAAGAACGTCCAGTTTTGTTTGCATCCAGTACCTTGTCTTCAGCTGAACAAAACTACTCCCAACTACATCGTGAAGCTCTTGCTATTATTTTTGCAGTAACTCGTTTCCATAAATACCTATATGGGAAGAAATTCAAACTTTGTTCCGATTCTGAAGCGCTCAAACAGATTTTTAATCCAACTAAAGGTACATGTGTGACTATATTGATGGATTTGAAGCCGAAATTGTGTTGAAAGCAGAGGCTGTACCCATCTTTCACAAGGCTTACTCAGTTCCATTTGGAATTAGAGAAAGGGTAGAAGTCGATCTTGACAAAATGTGTCAAGACGGCGTTTTAGTGCCATTTAAAAGTAGTCAATGGGCCTCCCCTATTGTAGTTATCCCCAAATCAGATTCAGTAAAAATGTGTATTGATTGCAAAGTTACCATTAATCGTTTCATTGAAACAGAGCATTATCCTTTACCCCGATGTGATGATTTATTTGCCAGCATGTCAAACTTTAAGGTCTTTTGTGTCATTGATTTATCCAAAGCATATCTGCAGTTGAAAGTTTCTCAACAGTCTCGTAAATACCTTACCGTGAATACGCATAAAGGACTGTTTTAATACACACGTCTGCCTTTCGGTGTGTCTAGTGCTTCGTCCATATTTCAATCTGTGATTGACAGGGTTCTGCATGGTATTCCTGGAACCAAGGTTTATTTAGATGATATTTTCATTGGAGGACGAACTTTCAAAGAGTGTATGGCAAGTTTGATGGAAGTGCTTTGTCGTTTGAATGACCACCGCATTAAAATCAATGTCGCAAAATGTAAGTTTTTCAAATCTTCCGTCGATTTTCTTGGTCATGTAATCAGTAACAATGAAATCCGCCCTAGCCCTGATAAAATATCAGCTATTGTCAATGCACCCGCTCCCAAATGTCTAACAGAGCTACAAGCTTATTTGGGTTTGCTCAACTTTTACCATCGCTTTATCCCTCGATTATCCGAAGAACTGAAAGACTTGTACACTTTATTGAAGAAAGGATCCAAGTACGACTGGACCACTTCTTGCCAAACAACGTTTGAAAAAAGTAAAAAGCTTCTGTTGGAGAATGACGTATTAACATTGTATGATCCTGATAAAGAAATTGTCGTGTGTGCTGACGCAGGTCCTTATGGAGTAGGTTATTGGCGCATATTATTAACGGGGCAGCCAATTAATCGTCCCATAATAAATTAAAAAGTTTCCATAAATAATTCGAAAATTACCAATAAATAATTAGGGGTGGAAGCAATAATAAACTAGAAAAGTTCCATAAACAATTTAAAAAGCGCATAAATAAATCGAAACTTCCCATAAATAATTGATTTTCTAGCAATAAAAAATGTAAGAATTTCCACAAATAAATCAATAATTGCAATAAAAAACTAAATTTTTTCCAACAAAAATTTTCGAACATACTACATTATAGAACTATGATAGAAAGACTGAAACTATTGTGCAATTTAACAGACAATCGCTTGCTGTCCGAACTCGCTAACGCTCGTCGGACTTAAAAAAGGGATAACATCTCTGTTCGCATTATACCGGGCAAATTCTTGGATCTGTGGATTGCCTAGAACCGAATCGACGCAGTTACGGCGCATCGGATTTCGGAAACATCGGCGGCCTTGTGCCGCCTCAGTTCCTCAATCCTCTATGCGGCTTCGCCGCATGGCTCAGCCGGTACTTTTACCTTGCCCATCAGTTCCTATTTATTGCTAAATTTTCAATTGCTTTTTTGATGTTTTTCAATTGGGAATTTTTAAATTATTTATGGAAAAATCAGATTTATTTATGGAAAATTTTAACTGTTTTGGTGGAAAAAATGTAGTTATTTATTGCAATTATTGAATTATTCGTGGAAATTTCGACGTTTTTTATTGCTCGAAAATCAATTATTTATGGGAAATTTTGATTTATTTATGCACTTTTTGATTTGTTTATGGAAATTTTATAGTTTATTATTGCTCCCACCCCTACTTCTTTATTGGCAATTTCTGATTTTGTTACGGAAAATGATCACTTTTTTATGAGTCGTTTATATTTTAGCCTATTATTAACGGCGAAGAACGTCCAGTTTTGTTTGCATCCAGTACCTTGTCTTCAGCTGAACAAAACTACTCCCAACTACATCGTGAAGCTCTTGCTATTATTTTTGCAGTAACTCGTTTCCATAAATACCTATATGGGAAGAAATTCAAACTTTGTTCCGATTCTGAAGCGCTCAAACAGATTTTTAATCCAACTAAAGGTACCTCAGTGGTGTCTGCTTCTAGACTACAAAGGTGGTCTGTGATATTGTCCATGTATAGTTATACCTTTCAACATCGTCCTGCAAAGCAATTGCGACATGTTGATGCACTTTCGAGAATGCCACTCCCTGAATCAACTGAAATTGATGATGAACCTATCAATCGCATAGGAAATGATTGTCCGTTGAATTTCGAAGAAGTAAAATTCGCTCAAAAAGTCGATGAGTTGGTGAGTACGTTGTTCGGTTTCGTTCACAGTGGTTGGCCAAAAAAGTTATCGATGACATTAAAATCCTATTATATACTTCGAAACGATTTTAGTATTGACAATGGGGCACTTTTCTATTGTGATCGAGTTGTCATCCCTAAGAAATTACAGGGTCAAGTGCTTGAAGTACTGCATGACACGCATACTGGTATTGTTCGCATGAAGATGTGTGCTAGATCCTATGTTTGGTGGAAGTCCATTAATCAAGACATTGAAAACTATGTTGCCTCTTGTTTACTGTGTCAAAAAACCCAGAACATCAGAAACGCGAAAGAAACAGTAGAATGGCCCAGTTGGCAACGACCGTTCGAACGAATTCATCTTGATTTCTTTCATTTTGAGAACCAATCGTTTCTAGTAATAGTTGAATCGTTTTCCAAATTCATAGATGTAAAACGTATGAACAAGACGAACGCAAAGAGCTTAATTACTTCGATGAGACAATTTTTCGCATACTTCGGACTACCAGATCAAATGGTGTCTGATAATGGGCCCCCCTTTGGATCAAAAGAGTTTGTTCAGTTCATGGAAATGAATGGAATAAAAATGATACGTATACCCCCTTACCACCCCCAAAGTAATGGGTTACCCGAGCAGAGGGGAATATCAAATTAATAACTACGAAATTACAAAACCTGTTTTTATATCTCGTTATGTTATTATTGTATTATCAAGGCATTACGCTTCTATAACATGTTATGTTGGACAATCTTATTTTGTTATGACCAAGCTATTGGTATACAGCCATTAAATAACATTTCAATATTACATTTTGTTGTAGAACAAATTTGGTTATTATTGTGTTATTGAAAGTGTACAATTACTATCAAAACTAAAACAAGTTTTGAAATAAATCCTACGTCATTCAACAACGTTATTTACAGTATTTCGCGAGCTGTAAGCATAGCTTACCGTATACGGTAGTTGTAGCTGAAAAGTTCCCAAAATATCAGCCACTGCCCAAGCGGCGCAGCACCCTACATACATCAAAACGAGGCAGACGATATTGAAGGTGGGGTTTGAAAGGGACGTTCCAGATTCCGCCTTTGACATGAGAATTTCAATGATAAAAATGTCAAACTTATTGAGTAAACGTGTTTGAACGAAGCTTATACAGACAGCTGAATCCAAAATTGTAGATGGTTTTGAATGGGATTTTTCAGAAATATTTAGTATTTTCACATGTTTTCCCTGTCGTTCCAGAGGATGAAGTCGGATCTACCTATTTGTGGTAAAAGATTACATGAATGTGTAGTTGAACATACGCATATGAGGGAAGAGAGAAACTGAAGTTCGCAATGATTGTTCCGCCATTCTCACATGCTGGTTTAAATATGTATAGCATTCTCAGCCAACACGAAGTCATATATGATGTAGAAAAGGATGCTAATGTGGAGGCCACATGCGTACATGCTTTCATTTAACCACGGATAAAGCGTATGCATATCGCCTCCACTTTAGCATCCTATTCAACAGCATGTGCGATTGTTTGATATCATAACTAATTTTGCTTTCGGAATGTTATCAATAACTCTTTAATATCAAAATTTGTTATGGAAATATTTCCCAAATTCACTGTTATTAAGTTGTTATTGACACTAACAAAACATGTTATTAAATTGATTTTCCAGGAACAAATTTTGGTTATGTGACTTGTTATTTTGCCGCTTATGACAGACAAGTTTATAACTCAATATGTTATGTTGATAACATAAAAATAACTAATTCCATTATGCAGTAATTTTGCCAAAATAACGCATTTTGTTATGCTGTTGTTATTCTCTTCTGCTCGGGTGATTATAAAGATTCATCATTCGATTTAAAGGACCAAATTTCGCATAATCTGTTCGATGACTGTTAAGAGCAAATAGATTACGACCTCTTAATGGTCTAACTGCAGTATAGAAATTGATGTTTGATAATAGATTAGCAGAGTCAATGCGATGAGATACTAAATCATTTAGAAATGATACCATGGATAATTCGCGACGCTCTTTCAAAGTTTGGATATCTATGAGCATGCATCGAGCCTCATAAGAAGGCAGTGGAAAAGTGGTCCAACCTAACTTTCGCAAAGCATATAGGAGGAACTGTTTTTGTATTGATTCGATTCGATCCTCGTGAGTTATCATGTAGGGAGACCATACAATGCTACAGTATTCTAGAACTGATCTTACATAAGCAACGTATAATGTTTTTATTGTGTATGGGTCCTGAAAGTTGTAGCCAAAACGCTTAATGAAGCCTAGTACATTAGTTGCTTTGTGAGTGATAGCGTTATAATGATCAGTGAAAGTTAGCTTCGAATCTAAGATAACTCCTAAATCTCTAATTCTATTACATTTTACAACTTCTTGATTTCCTAAAAATATAGTAATTGGTGGTGTGCTATGTTTTCTGCTGAAAGTTATTGAATTACATTTTTTCACGTTTAACTGCAGTAGGCTTTTTCTACACCATTGATCAAATATGCTTATTTCTCTTAAAAAACATTCTCTGTCTTCTACATTTTTTATTTCCATAAAAAGCTTGATATCGTCAGCATATATGACGATCTTGTAACTAGTGGGCGATCCCTGCCCAGCACTGGTGAGACCCCCTTCCTTCAACTGCCTCAGGGTCGGCGTACGCGCTTGACTATCGCGGCCAAGGAAAACACTTAAACACTTCACGTGACACAAAACCCACTTTATTCAACTTCTTGACACAAACAAGGTACCTTTATTGACTACTTTTCACCCACTTTCTTACTGTCTAGCTCCTACCTCACTTTTCCTTCTTCTTCTATGCAGTCGGCGGGGCCCCTTCTTCTCGCTCCGCTACTTCACCTTCTCCTTCGTATTTCCTTCGGTGTCCTTCGCTGTCGCTTTCCGTTGGGTTGGACGGCCGTTCGGTGCAGTCCGAGTCGCGACGGTTGGTT
The DNA here is from genome assembly GCF_035046485.1 of Aedes albopictus. NCBI lineage: Eukaryota > Metazoa > Arthropoda > Insecta > Diptera > Culicidae > Aedes > Aedes albopictus. Next base: position 278,668,322 of record NC_085137.1, on the reverse strand, counting down.
GAGCGCGTGAACTCCAGGACACGCTTCCAAAATGGCCGCGCCTCTATTGTGTGGCGTCTGAATGGCCAACGATGGTCTATTCGGTCGACGGAGTGGCGTTCTTGACGATTGGGCCAATCTCCGGACCACGATTGGTTCTCACAGGGTTCAGGCGTACTTACGGCAATCTTCCGGGTAAACTTGGAAGAATACGCGGGTAAGTAGGCACAGCGCTATTCGCAGGTAAGCACTGGCTTTTAAACTTTAGCACAGGTAAGTACTAGGCTTTCAAAACTTAAGCCCAGGGGTCCTATAGGGGGGGGGATTTTGGCGGTTAATGATGGGCTTGGTCGGAATTAATGTCGGCTTTGGGTTACCTGGATGCTTTTTCCTAATCGCTTCTTCCACTTGACTTATGTGACAAAATCACTTTCACGAACTTATTTTAAGAATCGTTTTAATTTTTGGCTTTTGCTTGGTTAGCTCACGTCTTGCTTTCTCGAGATTAGCAACGTTATTGCTGGATTAGCGATGGCGGTTCATGTTCCAAGCCTCCGACCGTGCTGTAATCCGCCCATCATTTTCGCCCCATCATGGCCCCCTTTACACCACCCATCATGGCCGCCCAACATGTCCTTCTGCGACGCCTGGTGGTGAGTAGCGGAACTATTTGCTACGTTACATCACAGTGGGTGTTGGGTAGTGTCCAGATGTAATATTTAAGCACTTCCTTGGATATATTTTACACAACAACGATACACAAAATCACGACAATCTCACAAATCTTGGACACTTCACACACCACTGGTTACAATCTTGATGTGCTTAAGAATATACGTGATATCGTTTACAAACAATATAAAAAGCAAAGGTCCTAAATGTGAGCCTTGAGGAACTCCCGATGATACTTTGATAGGTTTTGAATTTTTTCCATCAAATCTTACAATCTGTAAACGGTCAGTTAAATACGATTCGATCCATTTCAGAAATTTTGACTCGATTCCCATTTTATCAAGCTTGAAAATCAACATTGGAATGTCTAGTTTGTCGAACGCTTTACTAAAATCGGTGTAAAGTGATTCAACATAGTTACCTCCGTCCATTGCACATAAGGTGTAATTAACAAATTCTAACAAGTTTGTCGTAGTTGAACGACCTTTGAAAAATCCATGTTGCGCATTAGTTATTCTTTGTTTTATTTGATTAAACGCACTTTTGTTTATAATAGATTCGAATAGTTTTGGTATGCATGAGATAATAGCAATTCCACGATAATTACGAACGTTAGATTTTTTACCAGATTTATAGATGGGTATAAGGAAAGATTTTTTCCAACCTTGCGGAAACTTTCCACTTTCAAGCGACATATTGTAAAGCCAAAATAGTGGTGCCGCAAATTCAGTTGCCAAGTTTTTCAAAAGAACCGGTGGAATTCCATCTGGTCCTGGACCTTTGTTTGGATCTAAGCCTTTTAGACCACTTAGAATGTCCTGTAACATGATTTGATAGATTCCAATATTGTTGGTAAAATCAGGAAAATGAGAGAAGTATTCATAGTCACGATCAGAATCCAAAAATGTACCATAAGTTTCTTGGAAATAGGCCGCAAAAAGATTGCTAATTTCATCGGGATTTTCTCCTACTTCATCATCGAATGACATTTTTGATGGAAAATTGCTTGACTTTAACTTAGTTTTAGCATAAATAAAGAAATTTTTGGGGCACGATTTTATTTCATTTTCGGTTTTTATAATTTCACTTATGTTACTTACATAACTTGGTCTTAGACATAGTATAAAACCATGATAAATTTCTTCCGCAACAGTTCTGTTTGAGCTCCTGTGATAGTAGTTTTAGGTTAGAATGAGATTTTTCAATAACTTCTAACAACTTAAGCTTGGTTTCCAGCTCCCAAGTAGAGCGCTCAATTAAAATTCCTCCTTTTTCCGTAAGTAATTTTGACATTCGTTTAACTGACAGCATTTTAACGAAACGATGCTGTAAGAAGAATGTGAAAGAAAAGGGCACCAGGTTGTTTACGATTTGGACTTGAAGAAATTTCGTTCGTTTCCTCAGGAAATGTTATTGAAATTGAAATGTACTTTTCTGCGCGTTAAGGGAAAATGATTTAATTTATAACTTTTGGGTGGGCTTCTGGGAAAATCCGGACTACGGATTCGCACTACGGTGGGAGGAATTCTGCTGGGTCTCTGACGGTTACTTCATGGTGTTCTTGAAGAAATACTGGGACAAAGCTTCACAGGAAATTGAATGGAAATTTAATGAAGATCCACGAAGGATTCTTTGTGATGAATCTTCTGGCATTCCGTACGAAGGTTTTTCTTTGAGATTTCGCAGAAAATTCTCTTGAAATTTTTTCAGGTACTGCACCAGAAAATCCTCCAGTAATTCCTCCAGAAATTTCTCCGAGGATTCCTCCAGGAATTCCTTCGAGGATTCCTTCAGGAATTTCTCCGAAGATTCCTTCAGGAATTCCTCCGAGGATTCCTTCAGGAATTCTTCCGAGGAATCCTCCAGGAATTCCTCCGAGGATTCATCCAGGAATTCCTCCAAAAATTCCTCCCGGATTATCTCCGCCAATTTTTCCAGGAATTCCTCTGAGGATTCCTTCAGGAATTTCTTTTGGGATTCCTCCGGATTAACTTTGCTGATTTCTCCAGGAATTCTTCCGAAGTTTCCTCCAGGTACTCCTTCGAGGATTCCTCCAGGAATTCCTCCGGAGATCCCTCCAAAAAATATTCCGGAGATTACTCATTTGACTCCTCCGGAGATACCTCCAGAAATACCTCCTTGATTCCTCCAATAATTCCTCTAAAGATTCCTCGAGAATTTCCTACCGGAATTCCTCCAGAAATTCCTTCCGGAATTCCTCCGGAGATTTCTACAGGAATTCCACCGGAGATTCCTCCAGGAATTCCTCCGGAGATTCCTCCAGGAATTCCTCCGGAGATTCCTCCAGGAATTCCCCCAAAGATTCCTGCGGTAATTTCTGGAGGAATCTCCAGAGAAATTCCTGGAGGAATCCCCGGAGGAATTCCTAGAGGAATATCCGGAGGATTCCTGGAGAAATCTCCAGAGGAATTATTGGAGAAATCTCCGGAGGAATTATCGGAAAAATCTTAGAAGGATTTTTTGGTGATTTGCTCCAGAAGATCCTCTGGTGATTGCTCAAGAAATTGCATCGGGGATTTCTCCGGTAAATTTATCCAGGAATCCATCCGGGGATTCTCGGGGAAGTCCTGCAGGGATTCTGGAAGAATTGAACGAGAATTTCGGAGGAAGTCCTGGAAATTTTCCCGAAGAAGTCATGGTGGAATTATTGGTGAACTTCTGGTGGAATTACTGAGGTAATTTTAGATGAGTTCCTGGGAAACTCCTGGGGGAATTTCTTGGAAACTCATTGGGGAATTCCAGGGGATTTTCTGCAAGAATTCCCGGGGAACTCCTACAAAAATTCACGGGGAACTCTTGCTGAAATTCTCGAAAATCCCCTTGATGAATTTCCGAAGAACTCCTGGAAGAATTTCTGGGGAACTCCTGGATGTACTCCTTAAGAAATAAACGGGGAACTTCTGCAGGCATTCCCGGGAACTCTCGGAAGATTTATCGGGGATTTCCTAGAGGATTCACCTGGGAATTTCTGGTTGATTTCCTAGGAAATCCCTGGAGGAATTTTCGGAACACTCCTTGAGGAATTCTCGGGGAACTCCCTGGAGGAAAGGCCGGGGAACTTCTGGAGAAATTTCCAGATAGCTCCTGAAGGAACTCCCACGGGAATTCCCCGGGAAACTCCGGGGGAAATCCTGATAATCTTCTGGAGGAAGAACTGGAAGAGAACTTCTGGATGAATTCCCGTGAACTCCTCGGGGAGCATTTTGGAGGAATTATCGAGGAACTCTTGATAGAACTCTTTTAGGAATTGTCGAGAACTAGCCAGCTTGTTCTTGGAATTAAGAGCTATTTTCATGAGGAACTCAAAAACACCAGCTTTCCAAAACTCCCAGAGTCCCGAACTTTCATTTGAAATCATTAGCTTGTCTTGGACCGACAGCTTCTTTGAAGAACTTGAGGAGCTTCGCCGAATTATTAGGTTTTTTTGAATAGTATTTCCCGCTTCCTGCAGAATCTCGGACAATTGTCAATTGACAATTGACAATTAATACCCGGACTCCTATAAAATCATAACTTTCTTTTATGACAATGGAATTCTTGCAATTTCCTTTCGTATTAACTTCTTTATATCTCATGGATTGACCAGGTAGTTCGTTCTTAAAATCTTTGGATTTGTACAGCACTAATTTTCTCTCTATAACCCCATTACCGTCCCCAAGATCGTCCCACAATTACCACCGATAGAGCGAGACAGAGCAAGAGCAATGCTGCAGATTCGCACATAATTACTTTTTTCCAGGAAACAAACTAGTTCACCGAAGTGAAGTTGTTTTGAAATTAACCGCAGAAAATCCTCGCTCATTGCGTTTTGCCGCAGCGGCAGAGTTGCGGAATTTTTTTGTGTACATACCACAGTGCTTCCGCATTCCGTTGCACTTCAAACAGCCCGCATAGACAAATACAGTTTGTGGTCATCTCCATACAGTATGTCTCCTTTATATGTTACTGTTACTGTACCATGAACAGGTGCTTTTCTGTTGAAACTATGAAATTTGAAGCATTCGATCATCAAGAACCGTCTGCTTAACCCATACCAAACTATAACAATATGTCATACTGTGCAGAAATTGTCGAATTACATAGTGATACAAACTCAGAAGACATGGTGGCAATATAGAATGACCTTTTCTCATACGGTTTATGATTTTATTTGCGCAACACACTTACACATGTGCATTATACTGTATGCAACTTGAAATCAACAGTTTGCCAAATAGTAGCTTTCGTTAGTATCTGTACTGCCATCGAACTTTGCAGTTTGCATTTGAAAAAAAAAAAAACAAAACAAAATTTCCGCCCGCGACCTGATAGTCAATAACAAACGGAAAGCTTGCCTCGGTCAACAGTTCGAAGCGCTTGCAGCGGTCTGGATGAAACCTCGGATGAAACAAGGGTAAGTTTTGCTATTAAATTTGTTTTTTTGTGCTAGGTATATCTCAATGGATGCAAATTGTTTTACAGAATTCGCGAACCTAAAATCAACTGGAGGCTCGGCTGGAGGAACCTGATCCGGCCTGACTGCGACTGCGAGCAGTTCCGCACAAAAGGAGTAGCGAATTTTCCCGACTAGAGGAACATAACTAAATTATAACAAAATATGTTAGTATGTTATACCGACTTTATCTAACATATTTTGTTATAATTTAGATGCAGGATGTTGTTAAAATAACAAAAATTATAACTAAATATTATATGAATTCTATCAAAAACATAACAAAATGTGTTATGATTCTAACAAAAACATATTAAACTCCGTTATACGGTTTTGATACAATATATCAAAATTATATTACAGTTTTATATAGTATATATCTTAATTTTAACATACCGAGTTATATGCTTTTTGATATTTTAGATCAAAATTCTAACAAAGTATGATTTCATTCATAATACTGAATTTCTCGTTTGTGCAGACAAAAAAAGCAAAATAATTATGTTCAGAACAGTTTATTTTTAATATATATTAATATATATTATATATATATATATCCTTTGGAGTATCCCACACCAATAGAGATACTATTCACATAAAAGAAAACATTGGTATCAACCCATTAACTTCCGAGTTTTTAAACCTTTTAAAACAAACTTGAAATTTTCTTTGTAATTCAAAAACAAAACATGTATGCATCGAGTCATTTCTTTCCGTAGTAGACGAGAACTCATGCGATCAGTTCGCGGCACTGTCTAATTTTCACGCCAGCCACAGCCGCCGTATCGCCTTGGTAGCAGCGGTGCTCAACGAAACGCTCTGAAAAGAACAAAAGTATAAGTTTCAAGAAATGATTCATAGAATTAACATTTACCTTCGATATATTTAACTTTTGCAGGTTCGAGACGATCTTTTTCTGTTGACTCGTCAACATGAACCCGTTCGCCTCCTTTTCGTCCATTCGGGTTGTTGGTTACACGACCTGTGAGAGTCTTATTTTTCAGACCGTCCGGGAAGATGTCCAACAGCAGTAGTTTGACAAAAATGTAATCCCGACTACCGGCAACTTCAGAAAATTTCTTCAGCTTAATTTTATAAGGATATCCGTCCACCTCAGTGAAATTTTCATCGTGCGGTTTGCCCAATACTTTTGCGTACAGTGCATCCGTTAGGGTCAGGCATCGGTTTGTCATTTTTTCATTTGAACATTTCAATTTCTTATTTTCCGTAACCAACTTATCATTCTGCTGCTTAAGTTGGTCGATCTTAGGTTGCTGCCCGCATACACAAACTGTCAACAAATATAGAAAATATTTTATGCGATTAACATTTAAACTAAACATGGGTATGTGTCAAATATTGAGCATTGCAATGATTTCGCAACGATCGCGCGAATATTCAATCAATGAAAGAACAATGTTTATCCAACAACAAAGGAAACAGCGCGTAAACAAACCGATTATTCAAAACACCACTCCAAAATACGTACCCGCTGCTAAATTACTGTAGCGGCGACTGCAACCAATATATGCTGAAACCGGTGAGACAATTTTGTTTGCCTGTGCATCGTAATAGGCGCAAGATCGTCAATCACGCAGAAAAAAGCATGGTAAAATCAAAAATATTCCAGGTAAATTCAAATAAATTGTCAATTTGTTCTGGCAACAAAAATAAAACTGTTTGGAGCAAATCGAACGTCACATTTGAAGCAAATTCAATCCATTTTTGAAACAACCATGTATCTTCTGACTGGTTATGTTAGAAACAAATGTAAAAATTTTTGTTTTTTTGTGGCAGGTCGGCGGAAATATTTGTTTTCCAATTAAATTAACAAAATTATTTCCTTCTCTAGGAAAATCCACTTCCCGCGTGGCACTTTCAATGCCAACATCATGTAGATAACATACGCTCCCGAAATCAATGGGATTTCGTGGAAACTTTTGGTGAAACTTGCCTTTTTTTGCAAGAGGAAAACTTGTTTGGTGATGCAGCTGGAACTTGAGAGTTTTGTTTATGTTCTCGACGGCGGAACGGGGGGGCTCTTCAATGGGTATTGGAGAAATCAATATGTAATTGAGTTTGTTTTAAAAATTAATATTTTAGTTTTAAATATTTTATCAGTTTACTGAATAAACATGAATATTTTTGTTTCAAACGAACGAAATTTGTCTCCGTGTATGGAAGCCACAACTATGAAGATTTAAAATGATAGTTAAATCGTGGTCGATGAAAATTTCGTCTGTGACTCTATCATAGGAATATGTTTACTTACCTGAATGAGCGTTGTTTTCGGCTGCTGGTGTTGGTGACGATGTTCCGGCACGTGAAGGAGAAGCAGGATGCATTGCACGCGCATATGTCCTTTTGAGGGTAGATGATTTTCTGACAGTACTCAAGTTCAGATCATCTGTTGAATCAGATACAGATGTTGAACGCCCCTCTTCGTCGTATGGTGGTTCATAATCGATGTTGACGTTTTCATCCAAATCTTGCATATCCGCCAAGAAGTCCTCGTTAGTATCTCCTGTTTCTGACAACCAATCGTTGAGAATATCTGCTCTCACGTCTTCCAATCGTCCATCTGTTGGCAAATGTGCTTCGACGACATGTTGTTTCGCAAGTGGAACTGAAGAATTGGTTCGATGTAGGGTTGAATTTGCTGCCGGTACTTTTCGGTTGTGCTGTTGCTGTGGAACTGCTGTTGACTTCGACGGTTTATCCAAGTTTCGCTTTGGAACCGAAACCCAACCTGTACGTTTTTTTTTTAATTTGTTTGTTTTGTTTTTATAAATTTCTAGTTGAATTTTGTTAATTAGAATATAGGGAAATCAAATCGAAATTATTGTACCGGTGAGTCATTTGTCCCCAATCTCCCACCCCATTTGCACACATCGACGCAGCAACAGCAGCAGAAGAATCGTTTGCGGTGTGTGGCTGTTTTGTTTTGATTGGAGAAAAAGTGTCGAACCACGAAACGCGACGGACGCAAGTTTAACTCCGCGAAAGACGTGCCGGAACAATTAATTAGTGCCGTTTTCGCGTTGTCCGTAGGCTGGATGGTTGTGCCTAGCCTCGTCGGGAGTGAAAAGTTAATAGTATTCCCCCCGAACTTTTGTGCCGGCCCGTGGTTCGGGCACAGTGAAGTGCCAGTGAGTAGTGCTTCAGGGTATAGTGGATCGCCGCCATCGCGGGAAGCTAAACGTAAAGGAGACATTCGCTTCCCGGCGGTTTAGCAAAGTATCCCAAAACCCACCGTTCTCGCTACACGGGCTCAGCCAGTTGAGCCAGTCTCGCCCGTGTAGCTAACCGACAAGGAGAACGAAGACAGGTAGGTGAAAAGGGGCTCACCACCTGTGGTAGTACTTTGCGGAGACTACCAGGGCTAGTCACGGCAAGTGGCTTGCCCGGCGTATTTGCGCCACCGTCGCTAGGGGGATCCGACAAAGGAGCCCGCTCTTCCTCCTAGCTAAACGCAAAGGACGACTGCTCTGCAGTCTGAAAGTGCCCAAAGAAGAATAAATCGAAGAAGAAAGAAGAATAAGAAGAAGCTCCGCATAATCCGTGCGGGAGCGAAGCCAACGACGACCATCACCACCGCTGCTGTTCATCGAAGGGCCCCAACGAGTCGACCGAAGCCGAAGTGCCAAAGGGGAAAACGGGGTAAAAGGTCAGATTAGAATATAAGTATTTGAAATTGCACAATTATACAGGGTGTTAGGTTCATGAGTGCAAACTTTTTAAAGGGTGATAGAGGACCATAAATGGTGAAAAAAATTGTTCTACGCATATGGTCAAATCTCAACCGTTACGTAGTTATTGAACTCCCCATGTTTTTGGCTCTTATTGCCTTAACTGGCTATAACTTTAAAATGGTCAAACTTATCGCAGTTTTTTTACTCTTATTCGAAAGATTATTGAATTTTCTATCAAATGGCATCTTTGAACCGATTGATTTTGCTAAATAACTAAGTTTTCTAGAGCAAAATAGCTAAAAATAGCGTGTTTTTATTTGTTTATGTCCATTATCTTTAAAACATGCGTAATAAATTAAAATTCTTTCTTTGGGAAAGTTCTGGCCCCTGTTCCACTCTACAATTTGTTCTTTGACGCCAAACTTCTAACTCTTATCGTTTTCTTGCAATTTTTATTTTAATGTTCAGCACAGTGCGCAAAAAAGTGCTTACCATGAGGATTGCAAATTTCTGATCTGAAATGTGACGTTTAAATCAAAATTGCAAGGAAACGATAAGAGATAGAAGTTTGATGTCAAAGAACAAATTGTAGAGTAAAACAGGGACCACAACTTTGCCAAAGAGAGAATTTTAAGTTATTACGCATTTTTCAAAGATAATTGACAAAAACAAATTAAAACACTCAACTTTCAGGCTATTTGATCTAGAAAACAATCGGTTCAAAGATGCCATTTGATAGAAAATTCAATAATCTTTCGAATAAGGTTTGAAAAAGTGCGATAAGTTTGACCGTTTTAAAGTTATAGCCAGGTAATGCAATAAGAGTCAAAAACATGGGGAGTTCAATAACTACGTAACGGTTGAGATTTGACCATATGCGTAGAACAATTTTTTGCACCATTTATGGTCCTCTATCACCCTTTAAAAAGTTTGCACTCAGGAACCTAACACCCTGTATATTTTATCGATTAATTTCATCCGAAATCCAAGATTTAGTGGAGGTACCCTGCTTTAGCCGCCCTGCCGGGTAACAGCGGGTAAGGGCTGAAAGCCTCTCCTTACAAGTGCTTGGGGAATCCATAATATGCTCTAGCCCATATAACGGAGCTTCGTAGTCACCGTCCTTCGTTTTATGCTCCCGAGCCGACTGTGCTCCTCTTTCCGGGTTCCGCTGAATGGGTCCCTTTGGACGACTTGTGTAGTCTGACATCTCGTGACCGCCATTGTTCTTTTCATGAGTGTTCTTTGTTTGCACCTTCAAGTCCTGACGTTCGTTCGCCTGGTTATACCAAAGCAGCCGAATAACTGGTTTCCGGATGTCTGGTGGAGCAGGTACTTTCTTGTTCTCCTCAGTCCGAGCCAAAGAATCGCGAGTAATAAGGACTGACTTTTCTGTTGGCTGATTTCCATCGCGCTGTTTTACGGAATTACGGTTATGTGCCTCCGTACCGTGTTTTTTCTTCTGCAAAAGGAAAACCAGATTTTAGAAAAATCAATTGTTTTCAGTTCATGTGTGTACATTACCTCTTCGGGAACGAGCAAAAAGTCGAGATTTTTCGTTTTAGCTTCGATACGAACATTTTGATTTGTTTTTCTCGATTTTTTCTCGCCTTTCTTTGCTGTTTTAACCATTTTTATTGCACATAAATTAAAGATTTTTTTTCGGTTCAATTCAATACGAGCACGACAAATGACTTTTCAATACGCGCACGAGCAAATGACAGTTCAACGGTAGCCGGCTATAGACACTATAGGGCAGTGCATGAAATTATCACCTTCTCTTTCACTCTAACAGATATTTTGTAAACAACAAGGCCACGAAACGTCAAAATCCCATACAAAATCAAAACAGTGCAGTGCCCTATAGATATCATAGACTCGCGGAGGCGAAGACAAATGCAGCCAAACGAACAGCCAATCGAACATGACGTTACGATTTCAATATATTGCGCATTGCGCCGTTAAAAGTGTGACGAGAAAGTGCGGAATCTTAAATAAAAGTGCGATTTGGTGTCAGATCGTTTCGATGTCTTCACCGCACTTATTCTTTAGCTCATGATGAATAAGTGCGGTGAAGACACCAGAACGATTTGATGCAATATCGCACTTTTATTTAAGATTCCGCACTCTGTCGCAGTCCAGTTAGCAATGCAATAAACTATAAAAGTCCACAGCACGAATTTATGCTGACTTGCTTACTACTCTCACCAGACGCGCCAATTTGGTCAAATTATTGGGGGGGGGGGGGGCAAAGCCTGGTTTTTCGGATTTTATGTATGGGAAAATCGAAAAATCAATAAAAATCATCAAATATTGGGGGGGCAAAACCATGCTTGCCCCCCCTAAGTTGGCGCCTATGACTCTCACTGAAAATTTGTCGTTTTGGTGGTGCCGCAACGTAAAATTTCGTGTGAGAGTAAGCAGGCCAGTATTAATTCGTGCAGTAATCCATAGCGGCAATGGATTGCATAACGCCATATTCGCTCGGCAAACAGTAAAATTATATATCGCATTTAGTTCACCTCTTGACTAGCGCACGAGTTTTCAAGAGTGCGAAAACTTAAATAAAAGTGCGCGATAGCAACAAAACAACTCGGTGGCAGGGATGCCACATATACAGATTTTTCTGTAATCATGCAGATTTTCTAGCAGCTTTTCATACAGAATTCTGTATACCAATATTACAGATTTTTGGAAATGATACAGATTATACAGATTTTTCAGAAACTTACAGAGTTTTAAACAGATTTTTCGGGAAATAGGGTATGTGTACCATTCCTTGGCCTAATATGCCAGCCGCCTTGACAATTTTGACCATAACTCGTGAATTCATAGCACTAGAAATGATGTGTTGACCCTATCACACACTCTAGGCAGTGCATGTTTCTCCAACTGGAAGAATACTTACGTAAATATTCAAGAACTTACTTAATTACGTTGAAAAGATTCGATGCGATGGTATGCAACGTTGGTCTACGGTACAAAAATTGGCCTATTAGGGGATACAACGTTGGCCTATTGCTTTCCAAGCGCTAGAATCACATATTCTCTCATTTTTTAATAATTCAACTGAAGTATTATCACTGTTTGTTCACCAATCTAGCTTTCAAATTACATTTTCGGACCAAATTTTCAAATAACTATAAATAAACCACTTAAACTAAAGCTCTTTCCTAATTTAGTAACGAATAGAAAGCAATTTTATTATTGTGTTATATTTTTACAATCTCCGCACACAAAACCTTTCTTCCTGTTCGTTCTTTCTGCTTCATACGCAAGCAATGTTGTTGACGTCACTTTTTCGGTGTTGTTGACGTCTATGTACTGATGGGCCAAGATTTGGGTACATAGTGAAAAAAATGTCCTCAATATTCGGCCCACATTTAATTCGTAAAATAGTTATTTTTCGTTGAAAACAAATATACAAGTTCAAAATGGCGTCTTTGACCGTCGCATAAAATGTTCAGTTATCGATAAGTCAATTCGAAATATTCCAGAATCATGACATTTATGATCATGTGTATAGACTACCCACTAAGCCGAAAAATCATGGCGTCTACAAAAGCTAAACAAAGTTACATTTTCATTCAATTTTAATGCTCCAAAGTGCTAAAATTGAAACGAAATGTTGAAGTTGTTTGGCGCATTGCTTTTCCGATCTCCAGCTATGCGTGTTTGTTTTAGTTTTTGATTAACGTTAAGATAGGCCGAACGAGGGGACTATGCCAACGAAGCATCCCGATACCCTATTACAGATTTGATACAGATTTTTGACAAAAAATTGTGATACAGATTATAAAGATTTTTGAAAGGCAAAATACAGATTTAAATGTGGCAACACTGCTCGGTGGGTGTGTTAAGAGCACTTATCCAGTATAATTCAAAGAAATAGTGCGCCGAAGACACCAACTGGGTTTGATGCAATCGCGCACTTTTATTAACGTTTTCGCACTTATGAAGACTGAGTGCGCAGTCCAGTGCTGAACAGAATGCGCAATATTGTTCAACAATATCTGCGCATATCTATGGTATCTATAGGGCACTGCACTGTTTTGATTTTGTATGGGATTTTGACGTTTCGTGGCCTTGTTGTTTACAAAATTTCTCTAAGAGTGAAAAAGAAGGAGATAATTTCATGCACTGCCCTATAGTGTCTATACGATAACATCATGCAAATTTGCAGGGCTGTCACAATCACAAATCTTGAGCAATTTCAGGAAAGGGCTCAACATCATTGAAAACATGTTTTCAATGATGTTGAGTCCTTTCCTGAAATTGCTCAAGATTTCCATCAAGTCCATGGACATTTGACACCGTGCCACTCCTGGTGTTTTTGTTTACGAAAGTAAAAGGCGAAACTGAAATCACAACGTAAACACGGCGATAGTGAAAGGCGAATCTGAAATCAAAACATAAACACGGCGATAGTGAAAGGTGAAACTGAAATCAAAACGTAAACACAGCGAAAGCAAACGGCGAAATCCTGTCAAAATCAAAATCAAGGCGAATAGTAAAGGGCGATTCTGAAATTGATATCGATTCAAGGCGCATAGTATTGGGCGTATTTAGCATTATCTGGCATCAATTTGGGCGTAATTAAATAAATGCAAATTTTAGTGCAAAAATTAACAAATTCGTACTGTTTTATTAGAAAATCAAGAAAATGTGTCAGAATTGTGTCATTTAAGCTTGTTCATGTTGAATTAGTCTGAATTACTACTAAATAGGAATTGCAACTGTATCAGCAAAATTCGGTTGTTGTTTTCACAATGTTATTGCTTTGTCAGTTACGCCCTATTCGCGAATTATTCCGGAATTCGAATTGATTTGTTTGCCAACCCTTATTTCAATTGTCAAATTTAATTATGAGTGAATGCATGCGGAATTAGAGTAAGTTTTGTCTTATTTAATTTATAATATTTAGTGCGAAAAAAGAAACTTTGAGTTCGCCTCTAAAATGAGCGATAAGCGGAGGCCCAATCATTATTGGTTAATGAATCCGTGGTACAACCAGAAATACATAAAAAGGTATGTAATAGGGGAACTTACGTATTCTCGGCAGTTTTGTTCTCTTCATCATGCGGGGTTTTTTGAAACCTGTAGCTCTCCGAGTTGGCCTCAAATCCTTCCCAACTAAGCTGAGTTATATTCCCAAATTTCAGGCAATTTGGCCCACAAAAACTCCCCATGACGAAGCGAACAAACCTGCCGATAATACCCATCATCACCCTACATTAAATTTTCATTAAAAACAAATTGCTAATTGAACCATTTGTAGCGAATAAGAACAAACCAGTCCCAGGTCACCACTAACGAGATTGTTTGCTGCAAGGATGTCCATAATATTCGCGCTGAATCTTTGGAAAATGCTGAGACAGGTATAAATATGAAGAAAACAATACACGAAAAAAAATTTCCATATGGAATATATAAGAAAATGTTATACATTTTTGCCATTTCGTTTTCCTAATAAAGCTCATTTGAGTGCGTTATATGAAACATAACATACACCGAGTACAAAGTATAAGTTTTAACTTATGAATGCCATTTGCTCTTTGTAATAATTTATATTAGAATTTCCTCATAGTATGTATGCATCAAACCTAATAAAATATATTTCTGTATATTTTGTTTGAAATTCCTAATATTTTACTTTTTTCCTTATTTTTACTAAAACAATGAAATTTTTTTCTTCAGACTCTAGTTTGACTTAAAAACACTTCACTAATACTTCACTTTTGCAAAAGAAAATAAAAAATGAATAACTCTTTTAAAGAAAAACTAGAAAGGACGAGCAAATTCCTTTTAATTCTACTACTGTGCTTATCTTCGGACAGATATGCCTATTTCGTCTGTGACTTACAGACTTCTTCAGTGTCAAGTGCTCGACTAGTTCTACTAAAAGCTCTAAAGTAATAGTAAAATGAAATTTTGTTTACGCTTCGTACATAATTTATTTATTCATTTAATAAAATCAACAAGGCTACAGAGCATACTACAAACTATAGTATACTGTCAACTCAAGACCTCACTCAAAATCGAAAATGCCATCCGGAATCGCTGTTCCGGTAACGGGTTTCGCCACCTTTTGCCAGCCGGTACGCCGGCGGAGCCAACCAGAATTTCCGCTCCGGCAGGAAACAAGCGGGTTGCAGTGCCTAAGTTATTCAGAGTGTCGAAGGGCAGTGGAGCAAGCAGGGATCCTTGATCCGCCCTCGGTTCCGACAATGGGTGCTGCAGCCGGATCATCAAGGTGTAGCAGTGCCAGCTGCGCTCCGGCACCAAAGAAGCTATTGGCAGTGCTCTCAGTTTGCTGGAGTACAATTGAGGAGAAGCGGAATCAGCTAGGATCTCCTTTTCGGCAGCGCGTGACACCGCCCTTTGCCAGTTGGAACGCCGGGGAATAGTGAAACCTGAGCCGTAATCTGCACTCCGTGAAACAAGCCAGAATCTGCACTCCAGCTGCGACCAAGTGAGTGACTCCGTCGTTTGCCTGCCAGAGTGTTGGGGTATTGGCCGGGAGGGAATCTGTTAGCATTCTGGCTGAGGTTAGTCACGGCAATGGAACCTATCCTGTTGAAAATAAAAATGCCGATTAATCTATTAGCACAAAAAGTAAGTAGTAAAACACCTACCGTGATTTTCGAGCGTTGTTTCGCAGGTTTACAATACTTCTTTTTATTGCTAGTAATGTTGCTGGTGGCGAAATAAAACGTGTCACGATGGCCTACGTTGAATAATATCTGGCGCCGTTTTTTGTTTGTCTTTCAAAACAAAACCTTAGAGAAATTATTAGTTGAAATTTATACTTCTCTAGCCATAACACAAAACTTATACATGGTATAAGGAAATGTTATGGCTATTATTGGGTCATTGTATGAACACAATTAGTTGACTTTTTATATTCAATAAGGTCGTTTCTAATGAAAAACATAAATCAATCTTCATAAATAAAATCATTAAATTATTTTTCGTGTACTTACAGTATATACAAATATGCAGTTTTTTTTAAATAAACTATATTTTGTTCCATTGTTTCAGATACTATTCCAGATATTTCAGATGAAAACAATTTAGTTGATCCACCAGAAGAAGGCAACAGTTCCTATTCAGTAACATCATAAATGGAGCTCGAATTTCGGGATTATCAACTAAATGATTCCAATGAATGCTATGAAAACCCAGATTCGCAATCTGAGCATAGCTGTTCAATTGCATGTGATGCATCGGAAACCGCCATAGGTTTTGAAGATGAGAGCAATGAAAGAACGATGGAATGGGTAAGATGATTTAATTAAGCTGTTTTGTTTTGGTGTGAACGGCATTAACAACCGTCAGTGTCAAGGTTTTTGATAATCAAATATCCACTTATCCGCGATCGGTAATGGCGGCGGCGGGCATATCAAGCCGGTTCGGAATTTGACGTTTCTCGGGGGAAAATCAAAACAGTTTCATTCTCCTCCTCACCCCTTCACCCACCGATCGGTGGCGCCAACCGATTGCGATCCCCACGAAACGTCAAAATTCGAATCGGTTGGTTGTGCCCGCCGCCGCCATTACCGCTCGCGGATAAGCGGATAACATCATCATCAGTCGGTTAATCGAGTTTGGCCTGTTATATGATTACCTGCGTATTGATATTTGCTATCTTTTCTTTATTCTAGGAGCATATTGACGCAAACAGTGAATTTATCTAGTTCAAGAATGATATTCTAGTAAATGATGTGCTACTTATGATGCTTATCATTTACATTAAGTATAAACTACCACAGCAGGGAGTTGAGCATATTTTACGAATGTTCAATGTGATCTCCATGGATAAAACCTTTCCAGAGACCTTCGAGTCTTTTAAACGCATATTCCCAAATAATTATGAATTAGAGCGGATATGTTTTTGTAAAAATTGTCAATATGGGTAAGAATTTTTAATTTATGTATTATAAACATCACACAATTCATTTAAAATCTAATGCATTTCAGATACACTGGCACACCCAATGCAGGAACTCGGTGTCCAATAACAAATTGTAAATCTAACGAAAAAGACTTTTTTGTAGTCTTTTCTTTGGAGCAGTAAATTCGGGAAACGGTACTGAAATACTCCGAACAGATCAAATATTACGAGAAGCACGTTATTGACAATGATTTGCGTGATATCAACGGAGGACTTCTAGCGCAGGAAACGATGTCACGTCAAGAAGGCAAATTCATAACACTTTCGGCAAATGAGGACAGCGCGACACCATACAAGAGCACAACCAAAAAACCGTTATATCCTCTTTTCCTTACAATCAATAATCTGCCGCCTCGATTAAGATTTGACAAAAACAAAAAACAAATACACGGTCGGACAAATTTTTTGCCCAGCTCTAAATTTCACCTTTTCTGATTGCTCCCGACTAGAAACTCATAAATCCGAAGTTTTGACCCTCCCCCTCCTGGGAGAGGGGAGGGGCATTGATTTGAAATTTTGAAAAATCGAAAAATTTCGAGGTTTTTCGATCGCCATTTCGGCTAAATGCACGATGTCAAAAAAGGAAAAGGTTGACCACGGAGCTTTAGGGGTTGTACAACTATCAACAAAATTTCACGAAGATCCATCAAGCCATTCTCGAGAAACGGTGTTTTTACGAAATGATGTTTTAAAGATTTCTTATATTGCACTCAAAGAATCCAACTACTATATGGCACAATTGTTGATTTAACCATGTCGTTTAGCATCATAGTGTCTTCGAGGAAGTTTTTCACTACAATAACGTGCTTCTTTTAACCTGTTGGTAAAAATGATCAATCCCCCTGAAAGTGAGATAGAAAATTTACTTTTTTAATTTTTCAAGATACATGGTTGATGTCTTCACAAGAGTTGTAGAAAATGCTGTTCTGAATAACTTTGTCGAAGACGCCAAATTCGTAACTCCGTTAGTTTTCAAGATACGTTACGTTTTCATTACCGGCGGTCTTTTGAAAGTGTTTTTTCCTCAATAACTTTTTTCACTTTTGATTCCACAATTCTATTCTCACAGTCTCCAATAGGTCAATCATTTTGACTTTCTAAAGGAGACAATTACTTGTACTTTCGCATTTGTATGAGGTAATTTGCTTACTATTGCCTATAAAGTAGTGTGGAGCAAAAGTTCGCACCTAACAGTCTCCACGAAATAACGGAAAGACAATAATTTCGTTTTTCATTGCTTAACGATTCCCTAAAAAAGCGCTAGATTTTATCGAGATCTTTCTGTAGCTCTAGTAATAAAACTTTTAATGCAAGTACTTCAATGCGAACATTTGCCCCATACTTGGGGTAAAAGTTCGCACATGATAAAAGATAGTTTGATGGTACAAAGTTCCAAGTTAATTCATGTTTATCCTTTCACTATAGCCACGAAATGTGTTTATTTCTATTTATAGCATTACATCCCAACAGGAATACGGCTTGGTTCTCAGTTTTTGTATACAATGTATTTAATGAATACTTCCAAATACTATAATATAATAGTTGTTACCCAGACAACCAGTCATCGTATAAGATGTTGCATCATAAGGTGATAAAGTGGAGGCCATATACGTGCATGTCTCCATTTTTTTTTTTCCTTCTAAACCATAGGGGGATAAATCTGCTCATCAGACACCCTAAAAGGAAGGTTAGGGTAGT
Source organism: Aedes albopictus (assembly GCF_035046485.1). NCBI lineage: Eukaryota > Metazoa > Arthropoda > Insecta > Diptera > Culicidae > Aedes > Aedes albopictus. Next base: position 278,649,874 of record NC_085137.1, on the reverse strand, counting down.
GTGGGGTTAAGGCCGTCTTTTACAACGCCAGTAGCAGCCAGGACTACTCTCTCCTCGACCCACTAAAACACATTCCTATGGTCGCCAAACCCTACGTCTCTCCGGAACCACCAAGAAGGTATTGCTTCAGAGAGGGGCTAGTGCATATCGCACCCTCAAGGTTAGCTGCCGTAGCCTAGCAGCAACGAACATCGATGACTCAATCAATGCATGTCTCCATTTAGGTACATGTAAAATGTACGCATATCGCCTCCATTTCAACATCTTATACGATGACTGGTTGACTGGGTAATAACCCTAGTGTGGCCAACATGGTCCTGGCTAGCTTTTTCGACTTCAATTTTCAATTTTTTTTTTTTTGACGGTTAATCTAAAAACACGTGAATATATACTAGAGTGCTTGACCAAATATCAAAGCGAGGAGGTGCGGGAAAAGAGGTATTCTAAACATAATACCCTACATATCATACCCATTGACACATGGGCCGGGACGCACAGCTAGACTTTCCTTCCAAAGTAAGACGTGATAAGAAATTTTTGTCTCACCGACTGAGGTGAGAGGTAACCAATCATGCTCACCCCTATACGCGACGGCCAAATGATAAGTTTTTAATTCATGCAAGAATGTAGAAGTTTCTTCAAATTTTTAATGCTTTTTTTAATATTGGAGGTCTAAGTTTTTCTTAAGATCAAATTATCAACTTGTTATTTTTTTATATAAAGCAATGAATGTCCACAAATCTCTGAATGCTTTTTTTACTTGTAATATCATACATTTGTGTTTAAGACTAAAATCTCGTATCCTTTTATTTTTTCGTAATTATGGCCGTTTTTATATGAAAATACCATATTTTCAAAATTTACTTAATCACCTTAAACAAAAAACCCGATTTAATCCACCTATGGTGAACAGAACCCTTCCTACACTTATTAAAAATATTATTGTATTATGCGTATTAAGCAAATTTATTTTGTGTGATTGACCAAAAGCTCTAGAAAATATTGTGAATTTGACATCTAGTGAATTGGTTCCCAAAATAGCATCAGACCATGGACTAAAATAAATTCCCATAGACTGGTGAAAAACTAATGCAAGATAACAAGTGAATATAATAATAAAAAAGAATTTATTGAAATACTCTTCGTAAGATATCTCAGTAATCAAATGTCGAATCGTAATAAAATTTCAGGGCCTTATACAAGGATATTGTAGCTTTCATTTGGTGCTTAGAGAACCCGAATCGGTTGACAGATGGCTGAGATATTTATTATGGTACCCTCGGTCCAAAATCTTTCAAAAAGTTAACCTGTATTACTCCCAAGTACTCTTTGAAAGATATCTCTGTAACCAAATGTCCAATCGAAATAAAATTTCTGGGTGATCTACTAGGATGCTGTAGCTTTCATTTGGTGCCAAGAGAACTTAAATCGATTGACAAACGGCCGAAATATTTATTATGATACACTTGGTGAAAAATCTTAAAAAGTTTAGAAGTATGACTCATAAGTACTCTTCGAGAGATATCTCGGTAACCAAACGTCCAATCGAAAAAAAAATTCAATTGCGTTCTACTAGGATGTATGTAGTAGCTTTCATTTGCTTCCAAGAGAACTCAAATCGGTTGGCAGACGGCTGAGAAACGTGCGTGACTTTTTTTGTAACGCACATACACACACACATACACACATACACACACACACACATACAGACATTTGCTCAGTTCGTCGAGCTGAGTTCATTGGTATATGAGACTCGGCCCTCCGGGCCTCGGATCGAAAGTCGGTTTTTCGAGCGATATTTATACCCTTCTTATGGGTGTAAGAAGGGTAAAAAACATTTTTTAGTTTCTTCGTCATTAAAAAATGAAAATTAGAAATTTTGAACAATACTAATAAATTGAAAATCAACTAGAACCATCATAAGATAAGAAGTGCCAAAAAGAAGAAACCCAAGGATAACTTTCTTAAATTGGATAATTAAAAACTCTTCAATTTTACATAATATTGACAACATAGCTAAATCTAATAGTTTAGATGTAAAGCTTTTAGTTAAGGTATAGATACGGCACTGAACCATTGTGTAGTGGTTCATTGTTTCATGGTAAAAAAGAAGAAGAATGTGGATTAATGCACGTGTTCAATCGATTGACCTTTGTGCGGAGCCGTGTTATCTAGGTGGCCATGAAAACAAGTACATTCTGTGTAAACATGGCACCGCCCAATTGCCAAATAAGTGAACTTGTGCAAAAGTTCATATTTTTTTTGAAATTCAGCCATTTCATAGGAAACCACGTGGACGTGATATTTGATGGGTTTGTCGTTCTTTGGAAAATATTGGATCATATTTTATTTTTATGTTGACATAACAGTTATTAATTTCAACCCTTAGGTTAGGGAACATTTTTGTACTTTAGCCATTAGCCTAGGATTGTTTAGCATATCTGAAAATAATTTGTAATGTCTTCTGAAGCGTATTTCTTTTTTTATCATCTAAAAAATTATGTTTTCGCGACCTCTCAGCCCAACAAACATTTTTGCTCTACAAACCACTTTTAAGTGAACTTTGGCTTAAGAAACTGTTATTCAGCTAGCATTGTTTCTTGGGAGATGTAATTGTTTCTTTTGTATTAAATAGCGACTATTTACATGTAACAAAATTTTCCCCAACCATTTTATCATCGTAAAATAGTTTTGCGGAATTGAACACTAGCATTATTTTTCCAAAAGTAATATGAAAAATGAAATTTTCCTGAAGAATTTTTAAAAACCAAAACATTTCAATAGTAATCACAAAAACTCAAAATGTTTTTGACTCGAACAATGAGAACTTAAATTGGCTTTAAGCAAAAATATAGTAGTGTACGGATGTTAAAAAAATAGAAAAAAGGGAAATTCATAAAATCACGAATTAAAAAGTATTTTCAACCAAAATCACGTTTAAGTCGATTTAGAAAGACGAATAATGATGTTGAGATCCAAATAAAAAAACACATTCCGTTGCTGTAGTGAAAGGATAAACATGAATCAACTTGAAATAAATGGACTTTGTACCATTAAACTATCTTTTATCATGTGCGAACTTTTTCCCCAAGTATGGGGCAAATGTTCGCATTGAAGTACTTGCATTAAAAGTTTTATTACTAGAGCTACAGAAAGATCTCGATAAAATGCAGTGCTATTTTTTAAAGGTTACATGATAGGAAATCGTTAAGCAATGAAAAGCGAAATTATTGTCTTTCCGCTCAATAGTTATTTTGTGGAAACTGTTAGGTGCGATCTTTTGCCCCGCACTACTTTATAGGCAAATGTAAGCAAATTACCTCATACAAATGCGAAAGTACAAGTAATTGTCTCCTTTAGAAAGTCGAAATGATTAACCTATTGGAAACTGTGAGAATAGAATTGTGGGATCAAAAGTGAAAAAAGTTATTGAGGAAAAAACACTTTCAAGAGACCGCCGGTAATGAAAACGTAACTGTAGGGTTTTCTCTTGGGGGTTTCGGTATTGGTTTGGGTATTTGAAGCTTCCGCTCCGGCAATGGCTGATACACTTTTCGGCTTGGTGACGCACAAGATTACTCGCACGCGGACGCACAACGAACACACCGTTCACCACAATGGTCGCACAACTTCTGAGCTACGGTTCTCACTCAACTGAATACCGTTCGCAGTCCAGTCGTCGTCGCCGTCGTTCGTGCAGTTAAACAAGGTAAATATAGAACAAGGTTTTTACATTTCTCTCCAGACCCTACATCCCACCTCTTCTTTATTTGATCGCATAAGCAATTCCTTAACATCAATATGTAACATAATCTTTAAGTAACTTCGATTCCGTCCTGACTCTTTTTGAAGCCCTAGCTACCTCATCAGTTGAAGCACCCTCCCTAAGAAGTGGTCCTCCAGATTGCTCTACATTTTCTTCAACATGTCCACTTGGCCTTGGAGACTGATCAACAGTATTGTTTGTATTCGCCGGTATGACTTTCAAATGAGCAGCACTTCTCCTATACTCCTTTCCCGATTCAGTCGACCGAATCACTACCTCAGTACCCTTCTTGTGAATTACACTAAATTCTTCAGGACTAAATTCAGAACTCAGTTTATTGTCCTTTTTCATCCGTTTTGATAGCACATGATCCCCCACTTCGATAGAACTAGGCTTCGCTCTACGTTGATTATCCGCATACACCCTACCCTTTTCTTTTTCCAACTTGTCTCGATCACTAACTTCATCTGCATCTATTGTTGTCGCCGGAACATAGGGTAGTTTTGTTCGCATTTTGCGGCCAAACATCAGATCCGCCGGAGCTTTTCCGGTAGTTGTATGGCTAGATGAGTGGTACATCATCAGATACTTCCGTAGTTCCTGTCTCCAATCCTGGCCAAGCTCTTGAGCTATGCGCAATCGCTTCAAAATAGATCGGTTTTGGCGTTCCACCTCTCCATTCATCTGCGGCCAGTAAGGAATAGTGTTCTCCAAGTGAATACCAAACTCATCGCAAAAATTTCGGAATTCTTCCGAAGAGAACTGTGGTCCGTTGTCAGCACGAAGGATTTCGGGTATTCCGTATCGCGAAAAAATAGTCAGTAATTCTCTGATAGTAGTTGAGGTCGATATTTCTAGTATTTCTACTACCTCGAGATATCTGCTGTAGTAGTCCACACAAACCAACAAATTCTCTCCGTCTGGTAGCGGACCAAGAAAATCCACCGCAATGTGCTCCCATACTCTCGATGGTAGTTCCTTTCTCCTCATTGGTTCCGGTACGCTCGGCGCTGATACCAAAGCACACCCTCGACACGCCTTAACGAATCGTTCAACATCAAGGTCCATTTTCGGCCACCAAACGTTTGCCCGTAGATTTGCCTTCATAATCCTAATACCCGGATGACCTTCGTGGGCCAGCTGCAGAACTCTTCCACGTAGATTATTGGGAACCACAATTTTATCACCCCGCAATAGGACGTCGCTCACCATACACAGCTCAGAAGAAATGACTTTGTACGCCAACGGCAAATCTTCCAAATTACCCGAGCTTAACGCATTACTAATCTCCGAAATTTCGGGGTCATCAAGGCTCTTGTTTTTTATTTCCTCCCACTTGAGAGCAATCATCTTCGCAGCCGCTGTGACTATTTCGTTTACCATTAATTCCTCTGTTTCATCAAACGGTGTCGGAACAAACGTCGATAGGCGAGATAGAACGTCTGCAATATTAGTATGTCCTGCAATGTGTACGATTTTGTACTGAAAGCTTTGGAGACGTAGGACCCATCGTTCGATACGTGCACAAGGGCGAGACAAAGGTGTAAATAGAAAAGTCAAAGCTTTACAATCCGTTACCAGATCAAATTCTTTGCCGATCAGATATACTTGGAATCTTTCTACGCTCCAGACAAGTGCCAACGCTTCCTTTTCTGTCTGACAGTACCGTCTCTCCGTATCTGTCAGTGACTTGGAAGCATAGCAGATGACACGTGAATTCCCGTTGACATCTGTTTGGATGAGCACGCCACCTAGAGCATATGGACTCGCATCGGCTATGACAGATGTTCTGTCCATTTGCTTATAAAATCCCAACCTTTGAGCATTTGCCAAACTCTGTTTTACGACACGGAACGCGGATTCCTCTTCCTCGCCCCAATGGAACTTCACACCTTTCTTAGTTAGTCGCCTCAGAGGTTCATCTAAGGCTGCCAAATTCTGTACAAACTTCGCCATGTAGTTGGCTAGTCCGAGGAAACTTCGAACCTCACTTTCGTTTCGTGGTTGACGAAACGACATGATCGCATCCCGTTTTGAGTCCGAAGGCATAATTCCTTGTTGATTGATATTATATCCAAGGAACTCGAAATCCGTTACGCGGATCTTACACTTTTCCCAGTTGAGAATTACGCCTTTTTCCTCAAACCTGTCTAGAACCTAAATCGATATTTAAAAAAATAAAACAATAAATATAAGAAAACAGTCATTAGTTGTAAAAATCATTCTTTATTTCACGCCTTCGTTAAACAAATACCTTCTTGAGTCGCAAATCATGCTCTGCAACAGAGCTTCCTTCTACGCCGACATCGTCCAAATACCAATATGTGCCCTCGCAATCAGCCAGAATCTCATCCATTTTTCGCTGAAATATTTCCGGAGCCGTTACGAGACCAAACGGTAGACGTTTGAATCGATACAGCCCACGATGCGTAATAAAGGTTACAATGTCTCTCGATTCTTCTTCTAATTCCAATAAAAAGAACGCATCCTTAATGTCAAGGACACTCCAGACCTTTCCTTTACCGATTTTGGCCAAAACATCATCAATAACTGGCATAGGATGTCTTTCGCGGATAACAGCTTGGTTGACCCGACGTAGATCAACACACAATCGAATTGTCCCGTTCGTTTTGTTCGCCACCACCAAAGGCGACACCCACGTTGCTGGTCCGCATTTTGGTTCGATGATGTCTCTGCGCAGCAGTTCATCTAGTTTATCATTAACTGCTCCCTCCAGAGGGATTGGTATACGTCGTAGTGGCTGGAACACTGGAGTAATCGTTGGGTCCATAGAAATGCGAACTTTTGTACCGGATATCTTGGAAAACGGTGAGAATTTCCCTTCATCATCTGTTACTCGGTTTGTCTCTAGTCCAATCTTCAAAATCCCCAGCTGCTTCGAAGTCGTATCGCCTAGCAAGTTCCGCTGTCCATTGAGAATCACCAGAAACTCTGCTTCGATGGATCGTTGGCCGAGCTCAATCAGCGCTTGGAAGGTCCCCAAAATTGTCAGAGGTTGGCTTGACGCATACGCCTTCAAAATCTTGCTGCTTCCTTTCTCGCATTTGGTTACGTCAACTTTTTCGGCCTTAAGTTTTTTCCAGGTCTCCGATGTTATTAAGTTGACATCCGATCCGGAATCGACGAATACCTCGGTCTTCACTCCCCCAATCGTACAACCAAAAACATTCGTTTCGCTCCCAGCATAAAAGGTATAGTACACCTTCCTTTCAGCTGCAGTGCGATGGGGTACCGGTTGCGATGCTGGTTGCGATGCTGGTCGTGGTACTGGTTGAGGTTCCAGCTGCATAGGACCGGAAATGCCATTGTGCATGTCTTCTACTATTTGCACTTTCCTCGGAGGAATTGAAGAACTCGAATCGGAAGGATGTTTACGACAGACATTCTCGAAATGCCCTAGCTTCTTGCATGGTCGACAGACCTGATCTTTCGCAGGACACAAAGGCGATCTTGACAAGTGACCCTGTCGACCACAAGCAAAACACATCCTCATGTCCTTGCTCACATTCGCAGCAACTGACGGAAATCGGTTAACGATTCGCTCCTCTCGACGCTTCTTTCTTGATTTCATCATGTTTTGCACTTTAGAAACTTCGCCATATCCTGATTCATTTCCTTTCCTCTCAATCTTGAACTCCTGCTCTTGAACACGAACGCTCTCAATAGATTCTCCGAGTGCTTCGATATCGCACAACGATTGATCCTTTTCAAGAATTTTTCGTCGCAGCTCGTGGGAAATACAGCCTTCTACAATAACGTCAACCAACATTGTTTCCTCCAACACACTCCTAACTTCCTGAGAGTACTTCTCCAGTCCACAGTCCTTTAATTGCTGGCGCAAACGAAGCACATAATGCGCAAAACGTTCGGTAGGCCCCTGTTTCATGCTTCTAAGTCGATGCCTTTCTAGAACGTCTTGTTTGCGTGGTTTGAAATATGCATCCAAACGCTCCACTGCAACATCGTACCAACGCTTCTCCAGCAATACTAATGGGAAATCTTCGGTGCCCTCGAGTGTACTGAAAACCTTCTGTAGCTGTGGCCCACCCAGATGCAGCATCTTGGAACGCATCATTCTCTGATCACGTACTTGGCACGCCTCAAAGTAATATTCTAATGAGCTCTTCCACTCTTGCCATTCTTTGGCAAGTTTGCCACCTTCGATTTGTTCACATCTGAACATAGGGATTGGCCGGCTTTCTTCCATCTAAAAAGATAAAAGAAAAATGCGGAATCCACATTAATGTTGATAATCAACTTTTACAATTTCAAAATGCATCTTGTGATGAGAATAAATCATCATTAAAATAGATTTATCTCTTCTCTAACTTTGAAGCAGTCGTCATTAAAAGTCATACTATTCTTTGACCGTTCTTTGCAAAACAAACATCATACAGTCGTCAGAATCATTCCCAGCCCAAATCTCAGATATTCCTCCCCTAGATCCTCGTAGGCATTCCCGAATTTATTATCAGTCACTTTTAGCATATACATTCAACTTGCGATCTTAGTTCGCTTCTACAATTGACTCGCATAAGCTGATCCCCTGAGTGCACTGCCGCAATAACCTTCTCAAACTTCTTGATATCAACCGCTCAAACTGGGAACCCTTCCACAGTTTACTTCCAGGCCCTTCTGGTGCAAGGCTTCGTGGAACTTCAATCGGGCACCCTGCCACGATTAATTTCCTCAACTATTAGGACACTAGAAGCTCAAGCTGGCATTTTAGCTCAGCGCTCTATTCTAGACCCAATACTATCGTCTTGATTCTAAGAAATAAACTGGGAACCCTTCCACAGTCCATTTCTCAGGCCCTCTGACGCTAGTTTTATTAATCGGGCACCCTACCGCGGCTCACATCTTCAGGCCCCCTGGCACTGATGACTCCAAATCGAGCACCCTGCTGCGATTAATTTTCTTATCTCTTAAGGTGACTTGGTGCATCACAGAATTTTCATAGGAATCATTGACTTTTCAATTTTCAATGATTGTTTGCCTCGCGTTTTTGAAATGATAAAAACCGGGCAATTCTGCAACCACGCAGCAGAAAAAGTATCACCACACTCACCACGAGTGAGCATATGGGATGATACATTTTCATACAAATATGCACATTGGTGACTGAGTTTTATCACTTTGAAATTTTAAGCGAAATTTCAATGATGCTGATGACGCACTACGCGTCCTTAAAACACTAGAAGCTCAAGCTGGTATTATACCTAAGCGCTCTATTCTAGGCCTACTCCGGGCATTCCGCCATGCCAACGATCCAGATCCCATGATACTAGAAGCTCCAGTTAGTCACACTACAACCCTGTTCTAGGCCCCCTAGCACTAGCAACATTAACTCGAAATTCATCACAGTTTGCTCTTGATAAGGCCTCATAGCCGCCCGGTAGTCAGTAACAGATATTTTCACTACTTTCACCATTATTGTATATCTTCCTGTGCAGCTTCAACAATTGCACCAAATATAGTCCATCTGCAACGCGAATTGTACAGAAAAATCATGTTCTTTTTACACGAATGAACCAGGCATTCTGCTTCATGCAACGTAGAAACAAAAGCTGCATAAAATCTCAAGAGAAATTAGCCGGAAATTGCGCATAAATTATACCACTTTTCATTTCATTCAAGTTTTTTATACTTAACAATGGCCGACCTCGTGGCCGACACCCAACACGGTCCAAAACAATGACGCAATCACTGCACGCGGTAATTCAGCCATCTTGTTTTCCAGAAAAAAACTTATCCCCGACATTTACCAATCATAAATGTTTTTGAAATATTCTCACTATATCATGATATATCTTATAAATACCTTCTTTTCGTTCGCCGCCAAATGTAGGGTTTTCTCTTGGGGGTTTCGGTATTGATTTGGGTATTTGAAGCTTCCGCTCCGGCAATGGCTGATACACTTTTCGGCTTGGTGACGCACAAGATTACTCGCACGCGGACGCACAACGAACACACCGTTCACCACAATGGTCGCACAACTTCTGAGCTACGGTTCTCACTCAACTGAATACCGTTCGCAGTCCAGTCGTCGTCGCCGTCGTTCGTGCAGTTAAACAAGGTAAATATAGAACAAGGTTTTTACATTTCTCTCCAGACCCTACAGTAACGTATCTTGAAAACTAACGGAGTTACGAATTTGGCGTCTTCGACAAAGTTATTCAGAACAGCATTTTCTACAACTCTTGTGAAGACATCAACCATGTATCTTGAAAAATTAAAAAAGTAAATTTTCTATCTCACTTTTAGGGGGATTGATCATTTTTACCAACAGGTTAAAAGAAGCACGTTATTGTAGTGAAAAACTTCCTCGAAGACACTATGATGCTAAACGACATGGTTAAATCAACAATTGTGCCATATAGTAGTTGGATTCTTTGCGTGCAATATAAGAAATCTTTAAAACATCATTTCGTAAAAACACCGTTTCTCGAGAATGGCTTGATGGATCTTCGTTAAATTTTGTTGATAGTTGCACAACCCCTAAAGCTCCGTGGTCAACCTTTTCCTTTTTTGACATCGTGCATTTAGACGAAATGGCGATCGAAAAACCTCGAAATTTTTTGATTTTTCAAAATTTCAAATCAATGCCCCTCCCCTCTCTCAGGAGGGGGAGGGTCAAAACTTCGGATTTATGAGTTTCTAGTCGGGAGCAATCAGAAGAAGTGAAATTTAGAGCTGCGCAGAACAAAAGTTAATTTTTTGTCGGACCGTGTTATTGCTGCCTTATGGTTTAACATAGGTAAACCTGATATGGCATTGTTCCATAAAAAAATCATTCAACAAACACGGCGCCTTCGTGAGGGAATCGAAATTGGTTCTGAGCAGTACAAGGTGGTAGTTCTGCAAAACTGTTTGGACTCGGTAGGCAGATGCGAAGTTTTGTGTTCGAAGCAGTTTAATGGGAAATATGGCTGTACTGCATGTCTTCATCCGGGAAAATCCGTTAATAATCAGATCCGGTATCCTTACCAACCCTCTAAATTAAGAGATGATAAGTTAACAAGGAAGCTCATGCTGGAGGTTCATAACTCTGAAACACCAAAAGCAGTGCTTGGCATCAAAGGCTTAAGCGTTCTAACTGGCATTCCAGATTTTGATATAATCAGAGGATTGCCTCCTGATTATATGCATCTTGTGAATTTGGGCCTCATGAAGCTGATATGGGAGTTACTTCTAGAAGGCGACGCAGTGAACAAGTCCGAGTGAACAGGTCCGACAAAAAATCAACTTTTGTTCTACCCAGCTCTAAATTTCACTTTTTCTGATTGCTCCCGACTAGAAACTCATAAATCCGAAGTTTTGACCCTCCCCCTCCTGGGAGAGGGGAGGGGCATTGATTTGAAATTTTGAAAAATCAAAAAAATTCGAGGTTTTTCGATCGCCATTTCGTCTAAATGCACGATGTCAAAAAAGGAAAAGGTTGACCACGGAGCTTTAGGGGTTGTGCAACTATCAACAAAATTTAACGAAGATCCATCAAGCCATTCTCGAGAAACGGTGTTTTTACGAAATGATGTTTTAAAGATTTCTTATATTGCACGCAAAGAATCCAACTACTATATGGCACAATTGTTGATTTAACCATGTCGTTTAGCATCATAGTGTCTTCGAGGAAGTTTTTCACTACAATAACGTGCTTCTTTTAACCTGTTGGTAAAAATGATCAATCCCCCTAAAAGTGAGATAGAAAATTTACTTTTTTAATTTTTCAAGATACATGGTTGATGTCTTCACAAGAGTTGTAGAAAATGCTGTTCTGAATAACTTTGTCGAAGACGCCAAATTCGTAACTCCGTTAGTTTTCAAGATACGTTACTGTAGGGTCTGGAGAGAAATGTAAAAACCTTGTTCTATATTTACCTTGTTTAACTGCACGAACGACGGCGACGACGACTGGACTGCGAACGGTATTCAGTTGAGTGAGAACCGTAGCTCAGAAGTTGTGCGACCATTGTGGTGAACGGTGTGTTCGTTGTGCGTCCGCGTGCGAGTAATCTTGTGCGTCACCAAGCCGAAAAGTGTATCAGCCATTGCCGGAGCGGAAGCTTCAAATACCCAAATCAATACCGAAACCCCCAAGAGAAAACCCTACATTTGGCGGCGAGCGAAAAGAAGGTATTTATAAGATATATCATGATATAGTGAGAATATTTCAAAAACATTTATGATTGGTAAATGTCGGGGATAAGTTTTTTTCTGGAAAACAAGATGGCTGAATTACCGCGTGCAGTGATTGCGTCATTGTTTTGGACCGTGTTGGGTGTCGGCCACGAGGTCGGCCATTGTTAAGTATAAAAAACTTGAATGAAATGAAAAGTGGGATAATTTATGCGCAATTTCCGGCTAATTTCTCTTGAGATTTTATGCAGCTTTTGTTTCTACGTTGCATGAAGCAGAATGCCTGGTTCTTTCGTGTAAAAAGAACATGATTTTTCTGTACAATTCGCGTTGCAGATGGACTATATTTGGTGCAATTGTTGAAGCTGCACAGGAAGATATACAATAATGGTGAAAGTAGTGAAAATATCTGTTACTGACTACCGGGCGGCTATGAGGCCTTATCAAGAGCAAACTGTGATGAATTTCGAGTTAATGTTGCTAGTGCTAGGGGGCCTAGAACAGGGTTGTAGTGTGACTAACTGGAGCTTCTAGTATCATGGGATCTGGATCGTTGGCATGGCGGAATGCCCGGAGTAGGCCTAGAATAGAGCGCTTAGGTATAATACCAGCTTGAGCTTCTAGTGTTTTAAGAGATAAGAAAATTAATCGCAGCAGGGTGCTCGATTTGGAGTCATCAGTGCCAGGGGGCCTGAAGATGTGAGCCGCGGTAGGGTGCCCGATTAATAAAACTAGCGTCAGAGGGCCTGAGAAATGGACTGTGGAAGGGTTCCCAGTTTATTTCTTAGAATCAAGACGATAGTATTGGGTCTAGAATAGAGCGCTGAGCTAAAATGCCAGCTTGAGCTTCTAGTGTCCTAATAGTTGAGGAAATTAATCGTGGCAGGGTGCCCGATTGAAGTTCCACGAAGCCTTGCACCAGAAGGGCCTGGAAGTAAACTGTGGAAGGGTTCCCAGTTTGAGCGGTTGATATCAAGAAGTTTGAGAAGGTTATTGCGGCAGTGCACTCAGGGGATCAGCTTATGCGAGTCAATTGTAGAAGCGAACTAAGATCGCAAGTTGAATGTATATGCTAAAAGTGACTGATTATAAATTCGGGAATGCCTACGAGGATCTAGGGGAGGAATATCTGAGATTTGGGCTGGGAATGATTCTGACGACTGTATGATGTTTGTTTTGCAAAGAACGGTCAAAGAATAGTATGACTTTTAATGACGACTGCTTCAAAGTTAGAGAAGAGATAAATCTATTTTAATGATGATTTATTCTCATCACAAGATGCATTTTGAAATTGTAAAAGTTGATTATCAACATTAATGTGGATTCCGCATTTTTCTTTTATCTTTTTAGATGGAAGAAAGCCGGCCAATCCCTATGTTCAGATGTGAACAAATCGAAGGTGGCAAACTTGCCAAAGAATGGCAAGAGTGGAAGAGCTCATTAGAATATTACTTTGAGGCGTGCCAAGTACGTGATCAGAGAATGATGCGTTCCAAGATGCTGCATCTGGGTGGGCCACAGCTACAGAAGGTTTTCAGTACACTCGAGGGCACCGAAGATTTCCCATTAGTATTGCTGGAGAAGCGTTGGTACGATGTTGCAGTGGAGCGTTTGGATGCATATTTCAAACCACGCAAACAAGACGTTCTAGAAAGGCATCGACTTAGAAGCATGAAACAGGGGCCTACCGAACGTTTTGCGCATTATGTGCTTCGTTTGCGCCAGCAATTAAAGGACTGTGGACTGGAGAAGTACTCTCAGGAAGTTAGGAGTGTGTTGGAGGAAACAATGTTGGTTGACGTTATTGTAGAAGGCTGTATTTCCCACGAGCTGCGACGAAAAATTCTTGAAAAGGATCAATCGTTGTGCGATATCGAAGCACTCGGAGAATCTATTGAGAGCGTTCGTGTTCAAGAGCAGAAGTTCAAGATTGAGAGGAAAGGAAATGAATCAGGATATGGCGAAGTTTCTAAAGTGCAAAACATGATGAAATCAAGAAAGGAGCGTCGAGAGGAGCGAATCGTTAACCGATTTCCGTCAGTTGCTGCGAATGTGAGCAAGGACATGAGGATGTGTTTTGCTTGTGGTCGACAGGGTCACTTGTCAAGATCGCCTTTGTGTCCTGCGAAAGATCAGGTCTGTCGACCATGCAAGAAGCTAGGGCATTTCGAGAATGTCTGTCGTAAACATCCTTCCGATTCGAGTTCTTCAATTCCTCCGAGGAAAGTGCAAATAGTAGAAGACATGCACAATGGCATTTCCGGTCCTATGCAGCTGGAACCTCAACCAGTACCACGACCAGCATCGCAACCAGCATCGCAACCGGTACCCCATCGCACTGCAGCTGAAAGGAAGGTGTACTATACCTTTTATGCTGGGAGCGAAACGAATGTTTTTGGTTGTACGATTGGGGGAGTGAAGACCGAGGTATTCGTCGATTCCGGATCGGATGTCAACTTAATAACATCGGAGACCTGGGAAAAACTTAAGGCCGAAAAAGTTGACGTAACCAAATGCGAGAAAGGAAGCAGCAAGATTTTGAAGGCGTATGCGTCAAGCCAACCTCTGACAATTTTGGGGACCTTCCAAGCGCTGATTGAGCTCGGCCAACGATCCATCGAAGCAGAGTTTCTGGTGATTCTCAATGGACAGCGGAACTTGCTAGGCGATACGACTTCGAAGCAGCTGGGGATTTTGAAGATTGGACTAGAGACAAACCGAGTAACAGATGATGAAGGGAAATTCTCACCGTTTTCCAAGATATCCGGTACAAAAGTTCGCATTTCTATGGACCCAACGATTACTCCAGTGTTCCAGCCACTACGACGTATACCAATCCCTCTGGAGGGAGCAGTTAATGATAAACTAGATGAACTGCTGCGCAGAGACATCATCGAACCAAAATGCGGACCAGCAACGTGGGTGTCGCCTTTGGTGGTGGCGAACAAAACGAACGGGACAATTCGATTGTGTGTTGATCTACGTCGGGTCAACCAAGCTGTTATCCGCGAAAGACATCCTATGCCAGTTATTGATGATGTTTTGGCCAAAATCGGTAAAGGAAAGGTCTGGAGTGTCCTTGACATTAAGGATGCGTTCTTTTTATTGGAATTAGAAGAAGAATCGAGAGACATTGTAACCTTTATTACGCATCGTGGGCTGTATCGATTCAAACGTCTACCGTTTGGTCTCGTAACGGCTCCGGAAATATTTCAGCGAAAAATGGATGAGATTCTGGCTGATTGCGAGGGCACATATTGGTATTTGGACGATGTCGGCGTAGAAGGAAGCTCTGTTGCAGAGCATGATTTG
Organism: Aedes albopictus; assembly: GCF_035046485.1. Taxonomy (NCBI): domain Eukaryota; kingdom Metazoa; phylum Arthropoda; class Insecta; order Diptera; family Culicidae; genus Aedes; species Aedes albopictus. The sequence continues at coordinate 278,634,639 of NC_085137.1, read as the reverse complement.
CGACTCAAGAAGGTATTTGTTTAACGAAGGCGTGAAATAAAGAATGATTTTTACAACTAATGACTGTTTTCTTATATTTATTGTTTTATTTTTTTAAATATCGATTTAGGTTCTAGACAGGTTTGAGGAAAAAGGCGTAATTCTCAACTGGGAAAAGTGTAAGATCCGCGTAACGGATTTCGAGTTCCTTGGATATAATATCAATCAACAAGGAATTATGCCTTCGGACTCAAAACGGGATGCGATCATGTCGTTTCGTCAACCACGAAACGAAAGTGAGGTTCGAAGTTTCCTCGGACTAGCCAACTACATGGCGAAGTTTGTACAGAATTTGGCAGCCTTAGATGAACCTCTGAGGCGACTAACTAAGAAAGGTGTGAAGTTCCATTGGGGCGAGGAAGAGGAATCCGCGTTCCGTGTCGTAAAACAGAGTTTGGCAAATGCTCAAAGGTTGGGATTTTATAAGCAAATGGACAGAACATCTGTCATAGCCGATGCGAGTCCATATGCTCTAGGTGGCGTGCTCATCCAAACAGATGTCAACGGGAATTCACGTGTCATCTGCTATGCTTCCAAGTCACTGACAGATACGGAGAGACGGTACTGTCAGACAGAAAAGGAAGCGTTGGCACTTGTCTGGAGCGTAGAAAGATTCCAAGTATATCTGATCGGCAAAGAATTTGATCTGGTAACGGATTGTAAAGCTTTGACTTTTCTATTTACACCTTTGTCTCGCCCTTGTGCACGTATCGAACGATGGGTCCTACGTCTCCAAAGCTTTCAGTACAAAATCGTACACATTGCAGGACATACTAATATTGCAGACGTTCTATCTCGCCTATCGACGTTTGTTCCGACACCGTTTGATGAAACAGAGGAATTAATGGTAAACGAAATAGTCACAGCGGCTGCGAAGATGATTGCTCTCAAGTGGGAGGAAATAAAAAACAAGAGCCTTGATGACCCCGAAATTTCGGAGATTAGTAATGCGTTAAGCTCGGGTAATTTGGAAGATTTGCCGTTGGCGTACAAAGTCATTTCTTCTGAGCTGTGTATGGTGAGCGACGTCCTATTGCGGGGTGATAAAATTGTGGTTCCCAATAATCTACGTGGAAGAGTTCTGCAGCTGGCCCACGAAGGTCATCCGGGTATTAGGATTATGAAGGCAAATCTACGGGCAAACGTTTGGTGGCCGAAAATGGACCTTGATGTTGAACGATTCGTTAAGGCGTGTCGAGGGTGTGCTTTGGTATCAGCGCCGAGCGTACCGGAACCAATGAGGAGAAAGGAACTACCATCGAGAGTATGGGAGCACATTGCGGTGGATTTTCTTGGTCCGCTACCAGACGGAGAGAATTTGTTGGTTTGTGTGGACTACTACAGCAGATATCTCGAGGTAGTAGAAATACTAGAAATATCGACCTCAACTACTATCAGAGAATTACTGACTATTTTTTCGCGATACGGAATACCCGAAATCCTTCGTGCTGACAACGGACCACAGTTCTCTTCGGAAGAATTCCGAAATTTTTGCGATGAGTTTGGTATTCACTTGGAGAACACTATTCCTTACTGGCCGCAGATGAATGGAGAGGTGGAACGCCAAAACCGATCTATTTTGAAGCGATTGCGCATAGCTCAAGAGCTTGGCCAGGATTGGAGACAGGAACTACGGAAGTATCTGATGATGTACCACTCATCTAGCCATACAACTACCGGAAAAGCTCCGGCGGATCTGATGTTTGGCCGCAAAATGCGAACAAAACTACCCTATGTTCCGGCGACAACAATAGATGCAGATGAAGTTAGTGATCGAGACAAGTTGGAAAAAGAAAAGGGTAGGGTGTATGCGGATAATCAACGTAGAGCGAAGCCTAGTTCTATCGAAGTGGGGGATCATGTGCTATCAAAACGGATGAAAAAGGACAATAAACTGAGTTCTGAATTTAGCCCTGAAGAATTTAGTGTAATTCACAAGAAGGGTACTGAGGTAGTGATTCGGTCGACTGAATCGGGAAAGGAGTATAGGAGAAGTGCTGCTCATTTGAAAGTCATACCGGCGAATACAAACAATACTGTTGATCAGTCTCCAAGGCCAAGTGGACATGTTGAAGAAACTGTAGAGCAATCTGGAGGACCACTTCTTAGGGAGGGTGCTTCAACTGATGAGGTAGCTAGGGCTTCAAAAAGAGTCAGGACGGAATCGAAGTTACTTAAAGATTATGTTACATATTGATGTTAAGGAATTGCTTATGCGATCAAATAAAGAAGAGGTGGGATGTAGGGTCTGGAGAGAAATGTAAAAACCTTGTTCTATATTTACCTTGTTTAACTGCACGAACGACGGCGACGACGACTGGACTGCGAACGGTATTCAGTTGAGTGAGAACCGTAGCTCAGAAGTTGTGCGACCATTGTGGTGAACGGTGTGTTCGTTGTGCGTCCGCGTGCGAGTAATCTTGTGCGTCACCAAGCCGAAAAGTGTATCAGCCATTGCCGGAGCGGAAGCTTCAAATACCCAAACCAATACCGAAACCCCCAAGAGAAAACCCTACAGTTACGTTTTCATTACCGGCGGTCTCTTGAAAGTGTTTTTTCCTCAATAACTTTTTTCACTTTTGATCCCACAATTCTATTCTCACAGTCTCCAATAGGTTAATCATTTTGACTTTCTAAAGGAGACAATTACTTGTACTTTCGCATTTGTATGAGGTAATTTGCTTACATTTGCCTATAAAGTAGTGCGGGGCAAAAGATCGCACCTAACAGTTTCCACAAAATAACTATTGAGCGGAAAGACAATAATTTCGCTTTTCATTGCTTAACGATTTCCTATCATGTAACCTTTAAAAAATAGCACTGCATTTTATCGAGATCTTTCTGTAGCTCTAGTAATAAAACTTTTAATGCAAGTACTTCAATGCGAACATTTGCCCCATACTTGGGGAAAAAGTTCGCACATGATAAAAGATAGTTTAATGGTACAAAGTCCATTTATTTCAAGTTAATTCATGTTTATCCTTTCACTACAGCAACGGAATGTGTTTTTTTTATTTGGATCTCAACATCATTATTCGTCTTTCTAAATCGACTTAAACGTGATTTTGGTTGAAAATATTTTTTAATTCGTGATTTTATGAATTTCCCTTTTTTCTATTTTTTTAACATCCGTACACTACTATATTTTTGCTTAAAGCCAATTTAAGTTCTCATTGTTCGAGTCAAAAACATTTTGAGTTTTTGTGATTACTATTGAAATGTTTTGGTTTTTAAAAATTCTTCAGGAAAATTTCATTTTTCATATTACTTTTGGAAAAATAATGCTAGTGTTCAATTCCGCAAAACTATTTTACGATGATAAAATGGTTGGGGAAAATTTTGTTACATGTAAATAGTCGCTATTTAATACAAAAGAAACAATTACATCTCCCAAGAAACAATGCTAGCTGAATAACAGTTTCTTAAGCCAAAGTTCACTTAAAAGTGGTTTGTAGAGCAAAAATGTTTGTTGGGCTGAGAGGTCGCGAAAACATAATTTTTTAGATGATAAAAAAAGAAATACGCTTCAGAAGACATTACAAATTATTTTCAGATATGCTAAACAATCCTAGGCTAATGGCTAAAGTACAAAAATGTTCCCTAACCTAAGGGTTGAAATTAATAACTGTTATGTCAACATAAAAATAAAATATGATCCAATATTTTCCAAAGAACGACAAACCCATCAAATATCACGTCCACGTGGTTTCCTATGAAATGGCTGAATTTCAAAAAAAATATGAACTTTTGCACAAGTTCACTTATTTGGCAATTGGGCGGTGCCATGTTTACACAGAATGTACTTGTTTTCATGGCCACCTAGATAACACGGCTCCGCACAAAGGTCAATCGATTGAACACGTGCATTAATCCACATTCTTCTTCTTTTTTACCATGGAACAATGAACCACTACACAATGGTTCAGTGCCGTATCTATACCTTAACTAAAAGCTTTACATCTAAACTATTAGATTTAGCTATGTTGTCAATATTATGTAAAATTGAAGAGTTTTTAATTATCCAATTTAAGAAAGTTATCCTTGGATTTCTTCTTTTTGGCACTTCTTATCTTATGATGGTTCTAGTTGATTTTCAATTTATTAGTATTGTTCAAAATTTCTAATTTTCATTTTTTAATGACGAAGAAACTAAAAAATGTTTTTTACCCTTCTTACACCCATAAGAAGGGTATAAATATCGCTCGAAAAACCGACTTTCGATCCGAGGCCCGGAGGGCCGAGTCTCATATACCAATGAACTCAGCTCGACGAACTGAGCAAATGTCTGTATGTGTGTGTGTGTGTGTGTGTATGTGTGTATGTGTGTGTGTATGTGCGTTACAAAAAAAAGTCACGCACGTTTCTCAGCCGTCTGCCAACCGATTTGAGTTCTCTTGGAAGCAAATGAAAGCTACTACATACATCCTAGTAGAACGCAATTGAATTTTTTTTTCGATTGGACGTTTGGTTACCGAGATATCTCTCGAAGAGTACTTATGAGTCATACTTCTAAACTTTTTAAGATTTTTCACCAAGTGTATCATAATAAATATTTCGGCCGTTTGTCAATCGATTTAAGTTCTCTTGGCACCAAATGAAAGCTACAGCATCCTAGTAGATCACCCAGAAATTTTATTTCGATTGGACATTTGGTTACAGAGATATCTTTCAAAGAGTACTTGGGAGTAATACAGGTTAACTTTTTGAAAGATTTTGGACCGAGGGTACCATAATAAATATCTCAGCCATCTGTCAACCGATTTGGGTTCTCTAAGCACCAAATGAAAGCTACAATATCCTTGTATAAGGCCCTGAAATTTTATTACGATTCGACATTTGATTACTGAGATATCTTACGAAGAGTATTTCAATAAATTCTTTTTTATTATTATATTCACTTGTTATCTTGCATTAGTTTTTCACCAGTTTATGGGAATTTATTTTAGTCCATGGTCTGATGCTATTTTGGGAACCAATTCACTAGATGTCAAATTCACAATATTTTCTAGAGCTTTTGGTCAATCACACAAAATAAATTTGCTTAATACGCATAATACAATAATATTTTTAATAAGTGTAGGAAGGGTTCTGTTCACCATAGGTGGATTAAATCGGGTTTTTTGTTTAAGGTGATTAAGTAAATTTTGAAAATATGGTATTTTCATATAAAAACGGCCATAATTACGAAAAAATAAAAGGATACGAGATTTTAGTCTTAAACACAAATGTATGATATTACAAGTAAAAAAAGCATTCAGAGATTTGTGGACATTCATTGCTTTATATAAAAAAATAACAAGTTGATAATTTGATCTTAAGAAAAACTTAGACCTCCAATATTAAAAAAAGAATTAAAAATTTGAAGAAACTTCTACATTCTTGCATGAATTAAAAACTTATAATTTGGCCGTCGCGTATAGGGGTGAGCATGATTGGTTACCTCTCACCTCAGTCGGTGAGACAAAAATTTCTTATCACGTCTTACTTTGGAAGGAAAGTCTAGCTGTGCGTCCCGGCCCATGTGTCAATGGGTATGATATGTAGGGTATTATGTTTAGAATACCTCTTTTCCAGCACCTCCTCGCTTTGATATTTGGTCAAGCACTCTAGTATATATTCACGTGTTTTTAGATTAACCGTCAAAAAAAAAATTGAAAATTGAAGTCGAAAAAGCTAGCCAGGACCATGTTGGCCACACTAGGGTTATTACCCAGTCAACCAGTCATCGTATAAGATGTTGAAATGGAGGCGATATGCGTACATTTTACATGTACCTAAATGGAGACATGCATTGATTGAGTCATCGATGTTCGTTGCTGCTAGGCTACGGCAGCTAACCTTGAGGGTGCGATATGCACTAGCCCCTCTCTGAAGCAATACCTTCTTGGTGGTTCCGGAGAGACGTAGGGTTTGGCGACCATAGGAATGTGTTTTAGTGGGTCGAGGAGAGAGTAGTCCTGGCTTCTACTGGCGTTGTAAAAGACGGCCTTAACCCCACACTACCCTAACCTTCCTTTTAGGGTGTCTGATGAGCAGATTTATCCCCCTATGGTTTAGAAGGAAAAAAAATGGAGACATGCACGCATATGGCCTCCACTTTATCACCTTATGATGCAACATCTTATACGATGACTGGTTGTCTGGGTAACAACTATTATATTATAGTATTTGGAAGTATTCATTAAATACATTGTATACAAAAACTGAGAACCAAGCCGTATTCCTGTTGAGATGTAATGCTATAAATAGAAATAAACACATTTCGTGGCTATAGTGAAAGGATAAACATGAATTAACTTGGAACTTTGTACCATCAAACTATCTTTTATCATGTGCGAACTTTTACCCCAAGTATGGGGCAAATGTTCGCATTGAAGTACTTGCATTAAAAGTTTTATTACTAGAGCTACAGAAAGATCTCGATAAAATCTAGCGCTTTTTTAGGGAATCATTAAGCAATGAAAAACGAAATTATTGTCTTTCCGTTATTTCGTGGAGACTGTTAGGTGCGAACTTTTGCTCCACACTACTTTATAGGCAATAGTAAGCAAATTACCTCATACAAATGCGAAAGTACAAGTAATTGTCTCCTTTAGAAAGTCAAAATGATTGACCTATTGGAGACTGTGAGAATAGAATTGTGGGATCAAAAGTGAAAAAAGTTATTGAGGAAAAACACTTTCAAAAGACCGCCGGTAATGAAAACGTAACGTATCTTGAAAACTAACGGAGTTACGAATTTGGCGTCTTCGACAAAGTTATTCAGAACAGCATTTTCTACAACTCTTGTGAAGACATCAACCATGTATCTTGAAAAATTAAAAAAGTAAATTTTCTATCTCACTTTTAGGGGGATTGATCATTTTTACCAACAGGTTAAATGAAGCACGTTATTGTAGTGAAAAACTTCCTCGAAGACACTATGATGCTAAACGACATGGTTAAATCAACAATTGTGCCATATAGTAGTTGGATTCTTTGAGTGCAATATAAGAAATCTTTAAAACATCATTTCGTAAAAACACCGTTTCTCGAGAATGGCTTGATGGATCTTCGTGAAATTTTGTTGATAGTTGTACAACCCCTAAAGCTCCGTGGTCAACCTTTTCCTTTTTTGACATCGTGCATTTAGCCGAAATGGCGATCGAAAAACCTCGAAATTTTTCGATTTTTCAAAATTTCAAATCAATGCCCCTCCCCTCTCCCAGGAGGGGGAGGGTCAAAACTTCGGATTTATGAGTTTCTAGTCGGGAGCAATCAGAAAAGGTGAAATTTAGAGCTGGGCAAAAAATTTGTCCGACCGTGTGATCTGCCAACCAAGTATATGAGTCATTTAATGCTTTTGAGCACTTGTATTTTTCAACTTCTCGAATTTAATATATCCAGAAACACTCTTTCCACTTGCGAGAAAAAACTGAATCTTTTCGTAAAAGATTTTGAAAAATATTATGGCACAAAGAATATGGTTTACAATGTACATTTAACGACACATCTCGTACAAACTGTTCGAAATCTGGGTGCTCTTTGGAATTCTTCATTGTATCCATATGAAAATGGCAATAGTATGCTTATCCAGCTTTTTACGCTAAGGCGAGGAGTGATTCGAATATGACGTTTCTTGCCGACGACTGAATTTCAGTTCAATGATGCCTTAGTAGTCTGTTTTAAGAGTTTGTTGATTGAAGTGTCAACATTTTTCACCTAATTGCACCAACAGGAATATTTTCAAATGATGTTTTATATTTATTTTGCTGGAGTAATTAATATATTGTTTGTTTCTTTTAGGCAGACTCTTGGGCAAACTACGAGCAGGTTCAGTATAAGTTAATAAAGGAGCGCTGAAAATAGTTAAATTTACCCAGGACAGTTCTGAAAAATCTCGCATTTCAGTGTCAGCCGTTTTTCAGTTGAAGTTATCGAATGTAGCGTTCAAAAACTATTTCGCAAAAGAACCATTATTTATTTTGTTGTAATATACTTCCAGACCAACAATTGAAAAGGCCGCATCAACATTTTGTAAACAAACATGTTTCTGCCGACTTGAGGCCTTTTGAACTCCACCCACACACCTCACCACCACTAATAGAAAGCGCAAACATCAAGCTTTCTGTTAATGGTGGTGAGATGCGTGGGTGGATCACAGAAGGCCCTAAGTCGACAGAAACGTGTTTGTTTACGCAATAAGACGGGCTTGGTGGTCTAGTGGCTACCGCTTCTGATTCGTATGCAGAAGGTCATGGGTTCAATCCCTGGCCCGTCCCTTTCATCCTACTTTGTATCTTTCTATTCACTTCCTCTTTCTCTCTCTCTTCTCTACATATACAACTCATGTATATTCATATGTTCATAGCCATCGCTAGAACCAGAAACGAATTGGAAAAAAGTCGTTTCCCTCCCTTCCAATTTCCACTCACAGCACAGTGTATATAACGCCTACAAGTTATGGGGCTGTCCATTAATTACGTAAGGGTTTATAGGGGGAGGGGGGGTTTGAAAAATCTTACGAGCCATATAAAAAAATTTGGGCTCTCATACAAAAAATCTTACAAGGGGGGGTGGGGGTGTCGGAAAATCGTAAAAAATCCCTTACGTAATTAATGGACAGCCCCTATGCAACCAAAGCGTGCTGTGCCGCTTGACCTTATTCACCTCATTTCACCACACAATCTATCACCTTACGAACACTATAAATAACCCCCTATCCATGGATCGCATCACCGACCCAACGGTGACTCCCAGATCTCCCATCCTTTCCGTCTAACAAATACCCCAGTCCGTGCTGGTTGTGGGGATGCAGAGGTGATCTCGGTCTTTAGTAGCAACAACCAACACACTCTAACATTCCTCTCCCTTCCCAACTGACTATAAGGACGTGGCCGGCGCCGTTATTGATCCAAAATGTATGAGCTGCTAGAATTGCACTTTGAGAATAAGTGGAGTGTCCCAGCCCTTATTCATTTGGATCTCAGTGCAATTGGTACCAGCTCAGATCAATCACGGAGTAGCAACCATTGACATGTATAGTCAGATTTGATCGTTTGATCGTTTTTGATGAGAAACGTGTTTGTTTACGCAATGTTGATGTGGCCTTTTCAATTGTTGGTCTTGACTTATTACATTCGGATAAATTATTAAAAATTTGACAACATTGCTTTATCATGGGGATCATGGGGAATGACATATCCTTCAATAGGCTCCTAAAGTCCTATCGGGAACCTTGTTTTAAACCACAATATATGGTTCAAAAGTACATATTTACTCACTTTTTGTCGTTTTTATTAACCGTAGCTGAAAATATATAATTTTTATTTTTTTAGCCTTTTTTCTCGTCCCTAGCTTATAACACCTACTTTGAGTGATTTTTTTTCACCGTGTATGTCAGATAGGAATACTTTTGAAATCCCAGTGCGAAAAATGTCGAGCTCAGTCACACAAGGTTGACCTCAAATGTCAAAGTAGAACTATTTACCATTTTACTTATTTCGAATTTTCTCATTATTCCTTTGTTTTTCAAGTTCGAGTAAAGTACAATTCCGATTAGAATACCATGCTTGATCGTATTATTCAATATAAGCGAGATTTCGTCTTTAATTTTAGGACTCTATTACCGAAAAAAATCCGCATTTATCCGTTGCTAACCGTTGTTACCGCGACTAACTGCGCTGCTCAGATAGCGGTTAGCGACGGTTAGGAACGAATAAATGCGGATTTTCCGGTTAGAAAAGGATATGTCATTCCCCTTGATGGGGATTTTAAAAGCATTCTGATATTCTGTTCTATCTGAAATCATTAGAGCAAAACCCATAGTTTGGACTCTTATTCATTGAACACCGCAAAATGGAAGGTGCAGCATAGCGGCTAAATTAACTCTTCAAGAGAGTCATGAGGCCATATAAACATATTTTTCATCAATATGCATTATAATCCTTTTTGTAGTTGACCTAAAGAGAACGAAAAAGTAGATAAATTGCTCCAGCAGAATAAATATGACAGGTCATTTTAAAATACGTGATGATCGTTGTTGGTGTGAAAAAAAATTGAGTGAAAAATGTTGACACTTCAATCAACAAACTCTACTACAGTCTACTAGGATAGCATTGAACTGAAATTCGGTTGTCGGCAAGAAACGTCATATTCGTATCACCCCTCGCGTTAGCGTAAAAAGCTGGATAGGATTCCAAACATCGAAAAAAAATCCTGTACTTCAGGTGTCTCAAAAATTCTTATTAAATAGGATATGTCGTTTTACGGAAGCAAAAGATTTACCCATAAGGAATTGGATTTCCAAGGTCTGGTGTCCCATGCGCCACAACGTAGACTTTAATAAAACAAATCTATTTGCTTTGCCAGAAAACTTAAATGTTAGCGAAGAACTAAAAAAACTTGATTTTTGTGAAGTCGGAAAGTACTACTATAAAGGCATAAAAATCTGCACAAAAGACTTGTGTAAAAACTTTAACAGGGTGTCTACTACCTGGAAAAACCTGGAAAACCTGGAATTATCAGGGAATTTTACTCGACCTGGAAAAATCCTGGAATTCTCAGGCAATTCTGGTGACAATCAGGGAATTTCTGTGTTTTTCATTTTAATACAAATTTTCAGTTAGAAATGTCTCAAAGCGAATAAAAATTTCAGCTTCGCCGCTACCCGCTCGTTAAATATTATTTTATCAGATATTCATTACCCTTGACGTTTAAAGTAACTTGTACTTTTTTCACAGCCATCTCCTATTTTATGTTTTACCTATTTCGGAAAACTGAGTCGACATGCTATTATTGTTAGGATTTTAAATAATAATTATTCTCAAATCTTTCAATCTATTGCAGCGTTAAATGGCTTAGTGACTTAAATTGTAGAATTTATTGAAGTTTGCTTAACAAATTCGCAATCGCCTGTAGGTGTTAAAAATATCTGAAGGAACTTGAAGATACTCAAGAGAAACTATTTTCGATGAACATAATGCAATAGTTTTGGAACATGGTTGACAACTTATTAGTATACTCTAGTTGCCAATAGGGTTCTAAAATTAAAGACGAAATCTCGCTTATATTGAATAATACGATCAAGCATGGTATTCTAATCGAAATTGTACTTTACTCGAACTTGAAAAACAAAGGAATAATGAGAAAATTCGAAATAAGTAAAATGGTAAATAGTTCTACTTTGACATTTGAGGTCTACCTTGTGTGACTGAGCTCGACATTTTTCGCACTGGGATTTCAAAAATGTTCCTATCTGACATACACGGTGAAAAAAAATTACTCAAAGTATGTGTTATAAGCTAGGGACGAGACAAAAGGCTAAAAAAATAAAAATTATATATTTTCAACTACGGTTAATAAAAACGTCAAAAATTGAGTAAATATGTACTCTTGAACCATATATTGTGGTTTAAAACAAGAAACTCGATAGGACTTTAGGAGCCTATTACTTGTTTCAAGAGTGAATCTGTTGACAACCAAAACTATTGAATTACAACATTGTTTTCTATTAATTTTGAAAATAGTTCATCTGTAACAATATTTGTTCATATACTTTTGATCTTTTGAAACTCTGAAAGGATTTTCTGACTGAAGTCCTATAAGCATATCTAACATTGTTGCTAGCAATAGGGTCCTAAAATGAAAAATATTTTCCCAATTTTGCTGCATAACACGAAGGAGCTTGCTTTTCTGATCCCAATGGTATTTTTTCCGAACTTAAACAATGGCAGAATAGTTAGTAAACTTGAGAATGAGCAGGTCTTGTTTGACTTCCGAGGTCAACCTTGACGTAACGAAAGTGAAACGACGGGTTGCAAAAGACATCACATTGGCTCACTTTTGACAACAAATGTTCCTGTTTGACATACACGGTAAACAACATTTATCCAAAATTGAATGCTAAACAAGGAGTGTTGCAAAATTTTTTAAAATTTTTGAAAATAAATTTTATGGGCTTTACCTAATAGGAAAACTTTAAAAAATGAGTAAACATGTCGTTTTAATCAATGTTTGATCGAATTATGCAGAAATTGAGATAGGCCTTTAGGAGCCTATGAGCATGAGCATGAGCATGATTGACCGCCCGCGGTTGCTCCTCTGTTATTGCAAGGACATTTGCATTTACACAAAGAATTAACAGATAGTGCTTGGGACTAGCCTTCTCCTCATTGTGTAAATGCTGGCATCCCAATACTTTTTTAAAAAGCAATACCAGCGCCGGCCGCGTCCGAATGCAGGTCAATTGAGGATAGGGAAGGAAATGATGACGTGATTCTCGCTTATGCCAATAACCGAGGAATTCTCTGCGTTACTACGAGAGATCACTAGGAGTTTGGATAAGGGAAGGGAACATTAAGCATTTTGTCTTGGTGAACAAATCGCTACACTTACCGGACCGATTTTTGTTTTGCTATGAACGATGCACTCGCGAAAAATTCTGTTTGAATTCGTCCCCACATACGCGTCATTTTCAGGAATCATTAACAGAGTTTAAGGGGTTACATACTTTGCAGGGGTAACGAAAAACCGAATTTTTAACGCATTTTCCAGATTCATGACAATCCCAACAGTGACGGACCACACAAACTATATTGAAAGTACTTTATCAGACCTACGCAACAAAATAGTGTGGCCAACACCGTACGGTGGCAGACTGTACAAAAATACAACGAAATTGTATCAAAAGAAAATAAAATTATTAAAAATTTGGGCCGATACTAGAAGTGACGAACTTCGCAGTTAGTTATTGTTTTGTAAATATATAAAGGAGACCGAATATCACAGAATATATTTTTCGCCACACACACACGCAAAGCGATTATATTTTCCGGTACTGATTTCGGATTTCACAACTACTCTCCTATAAGCCCATCGCGAAAAACGATGCGAACGCGCGTCACTATTTCCCGACACTGATTCCGGATTTCACACTCCAGCAAGAAAATATACACTAAATTCTGTTTCTACGCGATTGATGCGTTCGCGCAAAAAAAGATCGTGTAAAAAAGTTCGCGTAACTTTGAGAAATCGCGCAAAAAAAATCCAAAGGAAATTTTTTTTACGCGATTTGTTCTCCGCAAATGACCAAAATCGCGTAAAAAAAATCGCGTAATTTCGAGAAAATCGCGTAAAAAAAGTCGTGCAAAAAAAAATCGCGTAAAAAAAGTCGTGTAAAAAAAGAATTCAGTGTATAATACTAAACACTAAAACATCCGCGCATCTATAGTTTTTGTTTCCTCTTGAGAACAATGCCACACGCGAATCGTTATGTAAAACTGAATCAGAGTAAAATTTATATGGTCACTTTAATAATACAGAAGAAAAACAGAAAACTTAGCTTTATTTGGTCGCTGCCGCTCCGGTCATTGATGATGATTTTGGCCTGGACAAGCTGCCTTCAGGGATCCCCACCTGTACATCGCTCCGATTGTTACCCACGGACGCGGACACTACGAACGCAAAAAAGTTACAACTCCTTTCATTGATAAACATTTCACAGTCTTCGAATCACTTCACATCTTCAATCACTCATTAGAATACCTAATTCTATTAGCTAAACAAATTTTCTTAGTCCAAATCGAAAATTCCGCGGACACGCGTTAAACCCAAGGTTAAACCGTGACAGTAAAACATTTTCACGCCCACACGCGCGCACGGTTTGCTGCGATCCAATCATAGGCCTTAAGGAGCCTATTTCCATAAAAGAAGGAATCGCTAGAACAAAAAATCCGACGAAATTCCTGAAAAATACATTTTTGAGCGATTCTTTTGCGAAACCAACGAAGGTTTTCGTGCGCAATAACTTAAGCTCTGCGTGAAGCGTTTCTTAAAGGATTTTTTTAAAAGCGTTAGCTGCATTTTTTTTTATTTCCGGCAATATTTAAGAATGTTTGCTCAGGATCTACTCGGAAGATTTTCTGCTGGAACAGCCAAGCTTAACTTTTATAAAAATATTGTGTAATTTCTTGTTGTTTTTCTTGCTAAATTCCTTCAGAAAATTAGAAACAAAATTTTCATTTAATTATGCAGAAAATTCTCCTAAAGTGTCGTCAGGATTGTATTAAGAATTCCATCAGAAAATTATCTCGTGCTTCCGTCCTAAATGCTGGTCGAATGTTCTCATAAAATGTCATTATAGCTGGGCGTTTTCACGGATGTCTAGAAATCTGAAAACATGTTTAGTGTAGTCGATTTGTTAAAGATTCTTAAACCTGGAAATATTTTCAAAAACCTTGGAAAATCCGGGAAATATCAGGGAATTTCATTTTCATAATTGAATAGACACCCTGTTTGAATACAACGGTTCGTTCATACATTGTAATGGTAATTTTTTTGAGCATTGATCGGTTACTCATCTGTTCAAACAAAAAATGTTATGTCCTAGGAACAGCTTTAAAAACAAACAAATTATATGAAAATATGTTTTTATATGAGCCATCAGATCTTCAAAAAATATGTTGCATAAACGACACTCTTCGTTTATGCGTCAGTGCAGAAATTTTAGGCAATGATCCCGACTAGATGGACATTACAAAATTATAACAAGCTGTGTTATTTTGTTACAATAAATTTTATAACAAGGGTTGTTATAAAACATGTACCGTTAGTAGTTAAAATAACAAAAAATCTATCAAAATTCCCACTGAAAAGAACAAAAATGTAATAACTTGTGTTATGATCATAACAAAAATATTGCAAAACTTGTTCCATGAAATATGATAGAATATAACAAAATTATAACAAATTGTGTAATAATTCCTTTGACACCAATTAGGGTAAAAATTAATTTTTATACTCATTTTTGGGTAAATATTTTTAAGTGTGTTATTCTATTTTTAGAAAAAAGTAAGTAACATAAAAAATAGTTTCTAGAACGTAATAAAATTTTTGGGTCTGAACGGGATTTGAACCAAGACGCCTACCTTCGGTAGAAATCTGGCGCCTCTGCCAATGAGGCCATCACAGCTCTTGAGGAGAGCGGTGATAAAAGCTTTACTGGTTCTACGTATTGCCAGCTCCGTCATTCAAATCCTTGTTTGTCAGGCGTACACGAGAGCGGTAGTATGACATCACATAGAGCTCGTTGACACATAATAGACTTGATTTGTCGATGGAGATCTTGTTTTAATCGATCACAATTATATCATAGACAGATATGATAACAACTTTATTTATTTACATAAAGTCAACAGGTAATACAAATCACCCCAATGACACTTAACTAACATTTACAGACTGCCGTGGTACCTTACATAATTCACGTTTAAAACTACACTTATTTGCCTTGCGTGAAACATTAAAATCAAAAACAAAATAACATTTATTAAACACACGGGACATGCTACGAATCGGTTTGTGTTGACCGTAATTAGTCCTAGCTGAAGAAAGACGTAAAAATGAGTGTGTTCGAAGATTCCGGCGTCGTGCGTTGATGTTCAGCATGCTCAAGAGTGATGGGCAGTCAATATTGCCCTGCAGGAGGTCTCCGACAAAACATGCTTGAGCAACATTTCGCCTTGCAGCGAGAGATTCCAAATGTATTGTGGATTTACCGGCTACTTGTATTCTACCGGTCGCTTCAGTATGGCCTCCAAAGTGGCCGTTTTATAAAAAGAGTAACTTAAAAATGTTTTTTAACATTTGTATTGTATGCGCTATTCCTCGTTGCCACTAGCTATTCAGCGACATTCATTTTTTGACAATCAAGTTGATATTTATATGAAAACGGCTACTTTGTAACGGCTACTTAAGTAACCGGTAGAATACAAGTAGCCGGTAAATCCACAATATAAGTAGGCAACGGCTCTCATAACTTGGTAGGTCGTGCTGATTCCTCCACCTGAGGTGGCGTAAGGCAAAACGAATAAACTTTCGCTGGATACGCTCAATTCGTTGTACGCTGTTATCATAGTAGGGGGCCCAAACAACTGCCGAATATTCCAGGATAGGACGTACGATTGAGCAGTATAGCGATTTCATGCAGTAAACGTCCTTGAACTTCTTGGAAAAGCGGAAGAGGAAGCCGAGCAGCGACGATGCTTTCCCAACGACATAAGCAACATGGTCCTTGAATGACATTTTGGAGTCAAGGAGAATCCCCAGGTCCTTCACTGTCGATACACGATGTAATTGCACTCCTGCCAAAGCGTAATCGTAGCGGAAGGTTGTTTTCTTGCGGCTAAACGAAATGACAGAGCACTTCGACACATTCAGGGACATTCGGTTAACAGAACACCAAGTAGCAAAGGCTTCTAATTGTTGCTGGAGAAAAACGGCATCACGAGGTTCCCTAATCGTGGAATACAGCTTCAAATCGTCGGCATATGACAGCTTCATGCAGTTGAGGATCGAATTGACATCATTCATATAAAGCAAAAACAAAAATGGACCGAGGTGACTGCCTTGCGGTACGCCAGATGATACTGGAAACGGGGAAGAAACATGATCGCCAAGTTTCACCTGCATACTACGACCGAATAAATAGGAACGGAGCCAGATAAGGAAGCTGCTGTTCATTCCCAATTTCTCGTATTTGGCGAGTGCGATTTGGTGGTTCATTTTGTCGAAAGCGGCGGATAGATCTGTGTAGATTGCGTCCACTTGATGCCCACTTTCTATTTGACGTATCAAATACGAAGTGAAACACGTCAAGTTTGTGGTCGTTGATCGTTTGGGCATGAATCCGTGCTGGTCCAGCGAGATATGATGGGAGAAACACTGAACCAACCTTTGAAGAACTATCTTCTCCATGAGCTTAGAGATGACACTCAACGAAGCAATTCCCCGGTAGTTTGAGACAGTCCTCTTGCAGCCTTTCTTAAAAACTGGAAAAACAAATGACTGCTTCCAGCAATCCGGAAAAACGCCAGTAGAGATGGAAAGATTGAACACGCAGGTCAATGGAGTAGCAAGCGAGTCCACACAACGTTTGATGACTATCGGAGGAATACCATCCGGACCGCATCCCGTAGATGATTTCAGCTCTTTACCAGCAGTAATGACCGCATCGTTAGTGATATCAAAACGCAGAGCGGCTGAAGGAAGGCTTGGAACGTTTCGGGTAGCGTCGTCTATGTCCTGCAGGTTAAGCTGTTCATCAACGAACACCCTACTGAATTGGGAGCGGAACAAATCGGCAATTGAGGCGGTAGTATCGGCTTCATGTAATCCATCAGTCATCGTAGAGGGCAATCCAGTTTCCTTCCGCTGATCGTTTACGTGTCGCCAAAAACTCTTAGGGTTCGATACGAGGTTGTTTTGTAGGCGAACTAGGTGAGCATTGTAGAGGCGATCATTAAGTTGCTTATAAGCCGTGTTCGCTTCTAGATAACATGTTCTAGTAGAATCCGTGCGATATTTGCTGTGACGTCTCAGGGCTGCCTGTTTCACTCTTTTCAGGTTTTTGAGGTCGGCATTTGACCAAGCGGGCTTTGACGGTTCACGTTTAGACTTTTTGGGAACAAACTGGTCAATAGCATATAGCAACACACTAGACAATGTGCTAGCAGCGAGGTTTACGTCCGAATTACTCAAAATTCCGTTCCAATCGACACGAGCAAGGAAACCATCCATTTCGTCGAATTTTGCTCGGCTGAAATCATACGTGATGCTTTCCGAAGTGTCGTGGAAGCAACGATGTGGTTTCTTTTCCAAATTGATCAACAGTGGGAGGTGATGCCTCCCGATTTTAACGAGCGGCGCAGGGGCTTGCGTAACCATACAGTCGACGGTCAGCTCGTTGCTCACAAAGCATAAATCAAGTGACCGATTATTCTCGTTTTCCACACCAACCATCTGTTTGAGCCCTGCAGTACAATATGCATCAAGCAGCTCGCGTGAAGGTTCGCCAAGTGAAGACCGGGAAGAACATGGAAAGAAAGCTCCGCGGGGATCACGCTGCCAGGAAATCGTGCTCATGTTAAAATCGCCGAGGATGACCACGTTATCTCTGGGAGCCATTTGCGATACAACCCAGTTGAGCGAATCGATGTGACTCTCTATCAAAGATATGACATTCACACGATCGGGAGGAATGTACACAATGCAAACATAAATTTCTGCGTCGACAGTAGAAATTGCGACCCACAGCTGTTCAACCGACGAGCAATTCGGAGGGTTGATCAATCGGGACCTGAACCCAGAGCGCACCGCCAGTAACACACCGCCCCCGATGCTCTTGTTGCTATTTGACGGCGATCGGTCCTGTCGGTATACGACGAAAGAGTCGTCGAACAGCTGATTAGAGATGGTATCATCGTTCAGCCATGTTTCGGTGAGGGCGTAGACATCGTAGCTCCCGTCACTAAGAGCCAGCTGATACTCGGCGATAGAGCTGTTGATACCACCAACATTTTGGTAATACCAAACGACGTTAGAGGAAGCAGCTGCCACATTAGCATCACGGGGCGAGGACCTACGAATCGAAGAATCTTCAGGACGAGAATTGCTGCTATGGATGTTATACATGCCTTGGTTGGCAGATTGGAAGACCCCATCTCCAGCACTAGACTCAGGGCCGGGACGACTTGGATGGCAGGAACGAGTAGACAGCGGCATGTTATCGTCGACAGCAAAAGGCGCGACTGAGCTAGGTGGATCCGGGGCTTCCGTACTGCTTAGTGTCGTGCGTCCCGGGTCAAGTGGCGGTATGCTTGAGGAATAGTGCGTCGGCGAAGTGATGTGCGTTGGACACGACGATGACTTTCTACGAGCGATAATGCCCGCCGAAGAATACAAACTGGAAACGGAATGGCGATCAGGTACAGAGAGGTTTGCGTATTGAAGGTACTTGCCTGTGGAAGGAGGTTGGAGGACCTCGACTGCAGACTCAACAACAGGACCACGACGGCTTCGATGTTCGCTGGCAGCAGAAGGCAGGACTGAGTCGAGCTGCAGCGGGTCCCCCATAGTGCTTTCTAACAGGCGTCGTGGTGTCCTTGGTCCATCACGCTGGATTCCTCCATGGCAGAGAAACCGCTGGTTGAAGGGTTGGCTACTCTCGCATCGGTTCGAATCGGTGTCGGTTGTGGTTTCCAAAAATTTTCATTCGTTCGTGTGTCCTGGAACTCGCGAAAAACAATTCCTCTCGGCCAGGTTGAAGAAGACAAAGCTTTCTGCTTGACATTCTCGCACAGCCCAACTTTAAATGAGATGAACGATAAAGTGCTCACGTCACGGCCTTTAGCTACGAGGCGGACAACATCGACGTCATCCGTACCCAATTGACGAGACGCCAAAGCTTTCACTTGTTCCGTAGTCACATCGCGGGAAATGCGGGAGAGATAGAGCCAGAATTTTTGACTGGGTGGTCTTACAGCAAAATTATCGAAAGACGGTGACAGAGAATCTGACGTTCCGGGCAAGGCGGCTGGCGGCTGCGGTCTATCAGACTTTCCAAACAGTCGACGGCGTCTAGTAGAGATGACAGCCGAAGCGGAAAACTTCGATGATCTAGGGGTCATAGAGCTGGAATTGATGAGCTTCGAAAAATTCGAATTTATTTCGTTTTTCAATTCCATCAATATCTCCTGCTTCAAGCTTGCGACGATTTCATTGTGAGCAGTAAGCACACTCTTTTGACCCGATTCATAAGCCACGCGAACAGAATCTCTCATACGGATGTCATTCATTAGAATTGAGCACGCCTTGCACATCCAAAACACCTGGTCATTTGTCATCACCTCAGTGAAAGCAGGCGAGTCGATGCTGCAGCAAGCAGGATGAAACTTTTCTTTGCAAAAACCACGGCATGTAACATGCGCGTCGGTGATTTCTGTGGCACAAGAGTTGCAGATCGAAGGCATACTTAATTGCGCGCAGCGGTGGTGAATTCACTTTGAGATTCGCCTGCGGGTATGCAGTAGTGGAGGTCGACGAGTCGTATGCAAGAAATTCTTACGCAAGCGGCAGTACGGTCGTATAGGGCGAGGGGCGTTGAGGTAGCAGAACGGGATAATGTTGTTGTACCGGAGAAATATGATGAAAGCCGTACAAATAAATATATATCACTGTGTAAATCTAAAACTCAAATTGATTAACGTGTTACCAATAATTGATACTGACAACTAAACAGCTAAAAAATTACGGAAATTAGAAAAATTGTAAATAATTTAAGGAGACAAAAAATATAACACATTTTGATATAACATCGTTAGAAATATACATGAAATTGAAATAACATAATTTGTTAGATTTTTGTTTGAATATTTTTTGAGAGCAATGATCCCTATCAAAATTGTATCAAAATACGATATGTGTAACATATTATGATATAATTTTGTTATTTTCTTGTTGTGCTCTTCTAGTCGGGTTTGCCCTGCTGCGGGTGGGAAATGAGGTCTCTTGCGATTGGAAATTCGCCCCCACCGGAGGAAGATCCACAGCTAGTTTTAATCGTCAGACGTACTACCAAGCCCAGCATAGGGGGCTGAATTTGTGAATAAAAAAAAATGAAAGCCAAATCGCTTTTTTTATTTTTAAACGGTTCAAATATAGCAGAACCATATATCATAAGCCTCAAACCACCATGAAAACACCATAAATCAATAATATCCCATACAGTGCACGGTTTTCTTCTAGATTTATTGTAAAACTGCTGTCCAACCATTTGCAATGCAGTAAATTGTCCGAAAAACAGGATAATATCTTGACCACATCGTTTACTGTATTGCGTAAAATTTGTTCGGGAAAATGAGCAATTTTTTATGGTAACCAATCTTAACCGCCTATTCCACATACTGTAATTTGGCGGATTA